>NC_056737.1:1877821345-1877983845 GCF_019279795.1 Protopterus annectens | reverse complement strand
AGAGCAGTTCTGCTAGTATTGCATGCCTTTGAAGACTCTCTCCCTTACGGAACTATTGAGATTCAGACGGACAATATGTCAGTGGTATGGTACATCAACAAACAAGGAGGGACTAGATCTTACCCCTTGTGTTGAGAAGCTCTGAGAGTGTGGCAATAGGCAATCTCATCCAATCAATTTCTTATAGCAATGCACATTTCAGGGAAATCCAGTGTAATAGCAGACAAGTTGAGCAGTTCCATTTTGTTACCTCATGAGTGATGTCTCAACATAAGAGTTGCGGAAAAGATATTCTGTCAATGGGGCCAACCTTGCTGTGACCTCTTTTCATCATCCCTCAACAAGTGCAGCAGGTTCTGTGCCCTGATTCCCCTGCTAGGAGAATCTCTGAGAGATACTGTCCTCCATGAATGGCCCCCGGTCTCCTCTATGCATATCCCACAACCCCCTTAATCTCCAAACTTCTCCAGAAAGCATCTTGATTGAAGAGCAAAATCATCTTCATTGCCCCTTGTTGGCCTTTTCCAATTTGATTCCCCTTTCTTTTGCCTCATCTCGTTCACCTGCCATGGATTCTGGATCCAATTCTAGACTTCTTGCCTCAACAGACAGGCATGATTCACCCACACATTTTAGGCCTACAGCTTACTGCAAGATTTCTCCATCCCTTTGATAGCCAGGCAACCTAAACTCTTGCCCCTGTCTGTCATATCCTTTTATCTTCCCATAAAGCTTCCAGTAGAGAGGTTTACATAAGTAAGTGGAAAAAAAATGTTTTTTGGGTGCTGCAAAAAGACATTGACCCTTTCTCAACACCAATACATAATGTTCTTGAGTTCCTGACTTCAGTCTTTAATGATGGAGTTAGTTCAAATACTATTAAATTACAGCCACCTGCCATTTCAAATCTTCAAATTGGAATTGACAGTTCTGCCTTAGCTTCCTCAAAACTTTGTAAGGCCTTTATAAGGGCTAATCTGAGATCACATTTTAAAGATCCAACTCCGCCATGGGATTTAAATTTAGTATTACAAGCTTTGACCCAATCTCCCTCTGAACCAGCAACAAAATGTGAACTAAAGTTTTAACCTGGAAAACGTGCTTCTTGGTTGCTATAACCTCTGCTTGATGACTTTCTGAACTTCAAGTGCTGTCTACTAAGCCTCCTTACTTAATATTCCATAGAGACAGAGTAGGACTATGAACCAGCCCTTCCTTTCTTCCTAAGGTGCTGTCATAATCCAAAATTAATAAGTCCATTAATCTTCTAGTTTTCTTTCCAAATTTCAGAAACAAAGGTGAATATACATTGCATTTGTTGGAAGTTCACAGATAGTTATGTTTCTATTTACATAGAACAAAGAATTTCAGAAAAACAGATCGATTGTTTGCTTCTTTTGCAGAATCGAAATAAGGAAAGCCAGTTTTAAAGGAACCTATAGCCAGATGACTAACTGATTGTATCTCCTTTGTCAATAACAAATTTGGTTTATCTTTGCCAAAACCTTTGAGAGCCCATTCAACCAGATCCATGGCAACACCATCAGTGCTTTTATCCGGGTCTTCCGTGGACAATGTCTGTGTGGCTGCAACTTGGGCTAATTCTCATACCTTTATTACTGATCTGTTCTCAAGGGGAAGAGCAGCCTTCATCTCAACAGCCCTCAGGAAAATCCTTCTTTAGAGTCCTCCTGGGAATTCAGGTAGTTGGGGACTCTGTCCCAGTTGTTGAGGAATGAATGAAAATTGACAACATCAGACAAAGAAGTTATGTACTCCCCATAATGTTCCATCTATGTTGTCAATTTTCATTCTTCCTCAATGCCCATTCCACCAACCACCTACCTGTTTAGCTATTAACTTATGGAAAAATGAGAAGGTTATAAAGGACTAATGTTCCTTTGGTTGGGCTCCAGGTATTGGTCCTCTTGTCAATGTGCAAATTTTTCATTTTAAACCATAAGCTAACAAACAGGATCTGAGGTATGTTAGCCAATAGAGAATTATAGGTAAGGGAGGAGCTTGAGAGTCCTAGTGGCCACAAGCTGTAAGATACACCTGTCATATCCGAGGGTTGGATCTGAACCCAATTTTTGAGGAAGAATGAAAACGGATAACTCAGATTGAACATTATGGTGAGTACATAGCTTTCTTTTCTACATAGAGTAAGTAAGGATAAAGAGGAAGCATTGTGTCAACTATTAGAGCCCAAAACCTTTTGAAACCTAATGATGATGATAATGATGATATACTAGGATGACACAATGAAATAGGCAAGACTAAACCACTGATCCCAACAAGGCTGTCCTCACCAGAGGCAATGACAGAAGTTGAGAATTTCTGTGCTGGATGCCCAGAATTCCAGAAGACTTCCCCTCACTCAGGCTTTAAAAATCATCTCACACCAATTCCTAACAGAGAGGTCCCATTAGAACATATTGCCATGGACATTACTGGGCCATTGTAAATTCCAATAAAGACTTTCAGTACATCTTGGTTATTTTCAACATAACTGCTCTTTCTCTTAGTAAGGACATCAATCTAGATCTATAGCTATGGAATTAATCTTATTATTTCAAAGAACAGGGATAGCTATAGGATAGGTTGGGACTTGAAACAATATATCAGCATGCATATGTTGAAATTAGATCTATTACCACCTGTAACATGACTTTCAGTACATCTTGGTTATTTTCAACATAACTGCTCTTTCTCTTAGTAAGGACATCAATCTAGATCTATAGCTATGGAATTAATCTTATTATTTCAAAGAACAGGGATAGCTATAGGATAGGTTGGGACTTGAAACAATATATCAGCATGCATATGTTGAAATTAGATCTATTACCACCTGTAACATGATGTTCTATAACAATATAATAACAGCTATGAATGAAAAATTGTGCTGTGATGTGATTTATATAGATTTAACTTCAGCATTTGACAAGGTCATACACAAAACACTGATCAATAAATTAGTACAGCTAGGTATTGATGTATTGTTGATAAGATGGATAGCTGCATGGTTTACAAATAAAAAATGGCAAGTATCACACACCAACTGGACAGGTAAAATCCTTGGTTACAGTCAAGGTGTCCCACAGGGCTCTGTCCTAGGCCCTTACTTGTTTAGATTGTATCTTTCAGCCCTAACATTTTCATCAGAGGTGTTCTACAGTCTATATGCAGATGACCTGAAATTGGCTAAATGGATTACATGTGTTACAGACAAGACATGTCTGCAAAATAACTTGACTAAATTGACCATTTGGGCACAGGAGACTAATATGCAGATAACTACATCAAAAATTAAGCATATGAGATTTGGTAGACATAAATTGAAAGGTGAATATTTAATACAGCACATAGTGAATGAAACTGTAGACCCATTTAAGGACCTGGGTATATGGGTAGATTCAGCTATGAGTTTTTCTAACCATATCAACCAATTGGCTAATAATAGTTATAAAACTATAGGTTGTATAAAAAGATTTATAAATTCTAGGAAATCAAACATAATGAAGTCATTGTGTGTTACACATTAGACCCAAACTTGAGTATGGAACAACAATATGGAAATCCTATAGGAAAACAAGTATGAATAAACTGGAAATAGTACAGTGGAAATATACCAAGGGCATCCACGGATGTGAAAATGTAAGTTATTATGAAATACTAAAATATCTGAACTTGTACAGTGTCTCTTACAGATATTTAAGAGGAGATCTTATTCAGGTATATAAGGCAGTTAAGGGACAACTACCTCTGGGAATGTTTGGGGTTATCAAAAAGTATTAGAGAATCATCAGATAACCTATGTAGACGATTCTATAGGAATGAGAAGTGCACTAATTGGTTCTCTGACAGAGTAGCTGATGCATGGAACAGACTACCAAATTACATTAAAGCAAGTACTAGTTTAGATATTTTTAGGAACAGCCTGGACATTTATAATGGGAGCAAGTGTTTTGGTATATTGGCAAGCTAGAAGGGCATTAATGCCAGTGCTTGAAACATTTGTATGCATGTATGTATGTATGTATAACTAAGGAAATACTCACTGACCAGCAACTTTCATTTATGTCCATAATAATGCATCAAATGTGCAAGTGCTTTAAAGTCAAGCAAATAATAGTTTAGCATACCATCTTCATAAAGATGAATTTGTTAAGAATTTTAACCAAACATTAAAATCCATGCCACAAAAAGTGACTGAGGAAATGGTAAACACTGAAAATATCTAATACCATACCTACTGTTTGCTATTAGACAAGTTCCAGAAGCCCAGACTAGGTTCAGTCCTTTTGAGTTATTCTATGGCATGTCCCCTTGTGAAGTGTTAGATATTGCCGGAGAAGCTTGAGAAGGGAAAACCTTGTTAAACGTGTCATAGAGCACTATACAAAGGTCATGTTGTGCTGAAAGTGATGATGTCCATCATACACTAACTCATGGAAAGAGGCCAGGCAATACAGCAAAGGGTAGTTAACAAAAATTCAAGAACCAGGGTTCAGACTTGGAAAGAGAGTATTAGTTTTGGTTCCTTCCAATTAATCAATCAATAAATGAGTGAGTGAATGTCTAAATGGTAGTAGCAATCTGAGAGTGGAAAAATCAAATAAAGTAAAGTATCTCATGGGCAAATTGGAAAAGGAGTGCCAGAACAGATATAACTTTCAAAAACTGTGGAAATAAGTGCAGACCACTGAAGGTAACTTAAAGGGTGGAGATGATAAAACTGTTGGAGAAAGAACAGTGACCACTGCACTTGCAGTGCAAGTAGATGACACACTATCTGAGTCACAGAAACAAGGCATAAGAAAGTTTCTGTTAATAAACAAGGGAGCTTTTTCAGAATTAACCGACAGACGAATATTGAAACCATTCCAGGGGAAAGGTTAGCTTAAAATTTTACAAAATACCTGAGTCACAAGAAACCCCGTGCAAGGAAAAGTAAAAAAAAAAAATTTAAATGGATATGATAGAGGAGTCTAAAGTCAGTCGGACCGCCCTGTGCAATTAGTCCCAAAGGCTGATGGAGCAGTCAGTTTCTGTAATGATTTTAGGAAGCTGCAAAGTATTTCAAAATTTGACAGCTACTCAATCCATAATAGGTTCATAGGTTGGTACTAGGCTATCAGCCCTAGGGCCTATACAAGCCTAGCCATAACAATTCCCTGGCTATTTCTTCCCACACTATTTACTACATAAGGTAGATGAACTAATAGAAAGGCTTGGGAAGGAAAGATTCTTCATCACATTTGATTTGATAAAGATGCACTGGCAAATTCATCTAAGATTTGAAGCTATGGAAAAGACATTTCAACTTCTTAGGGCTTATTCTAGTACCTGCATTTCGAGCTACATGTTGCCCCCATGACCTTTCTAAAATTAATGCATGGAGTCTTAAATTCAAATGTCAAATATGCTGCTTACTTAGTTGATATCTTAATGCACTCTGAGGATTGGGACTTCCATATCACTAAGGTTCAGGCTGTGTTGCACTCTTTGAGACAACTCAAGTTTACAGCCAATACTTTTACGATCAAGTTAGTCAAATCAGTGATAAAATATTTAGGACATGAAATAGGAGGGGGGATTGTCAGGTCTTAGAAAGAAAATTTATAAGCGCTGAGAAATTTTCCTTCTGCAAGAACTAAAAAGCAAGTGAAGATATTCTTGGGGTATATCACGTACCTTCAGAAATTTGTACCCCATTTTTCATCTATAGCAAGCCTTCTTCTTACAGATTTGTCAAAGGAAGAAACATGATGGGAATACTACTCTTTCAGGTAACCAAGGTCTTTGCATCCATTTAAGTTCAGTATAATGGGACCTAGATAATTAGATGGGTGTTAATACATTTGCTCCAGGCCTCACTTGCCTAGCTTTCTTTGAGATTAAAAGTACAGTCTAGAGAAGGAAGTGACGAGGTGAACTGATAACAAAACTTAATAGCCTTGAACATCCAATAATTCCTATGATTCCACTAACAGAAGACAAATGTTGCAACAATACTGCTGCAAACAGAATGTTCGTTGTGTATATGTTGAAAATATTGTAAATGTTGATGTTCATTTAAAGAAGGCAGATATACTTGTTGTGTTACCTTGACAGATTTCCCCAAAAGGAATTGTTCTCTAAAAGTCAATAATGCTATCAAAATATTGCATAAAAAGAACTATAGTGATTCTGGAGAGTGTGCTACAGCAAAAGAGGAGACACAGCAGAATAATCTGTTGAATCCTGAGTATCTTCCTACAAGGGCACGGCAAATATGCACATGAACTGCAATAAAACCTGCAAGGCAAATGCCATTATTTTTTCAGGGGTAGTTTTAAAAATGGGTACTTTATATTTAAAAAGTGTTTGGCACAATCTTTTATTTTACTTCAGTTTAATAAAAGTAAGTTGCTTTTATGAACTGGCCATCTTTGTTGCATCTGCTCATACCATCATACCACAATACATATGTATGTATGGGTTTAATATATTTTTCTCCTAGGTTCTTTTGTCGCTGTAAGATTTTTTTGTAGATATTATAATTTGTAAATTTTATGGAACTATTCTTTACCTGCTTATAGGATGTTGACTATTGCATCATTCTGGAAGTTTTCCCTTTCTTAACAGTTGTTTGATCATGAGTTTAGTGATAGGGATGTGGGGGTGCAGTCCCCATAACAAGAATGTTGGGGGAAATTCTTCTTATAAAAATTAGTAGTTGAAATATATCTTTACATTAAGAATATGTATGCATGTTAGGTATAAAACATGTTATTTATCAATGAAGTATTTGGTTATGCTTACTTTTTGACTGCCTATGTAAGCTGATTGCATGCTATATTGTGCTATAGATGAAGCCGGTTTTTGTATTGTATATCGGCTGATTTCATTTTTCATTATCAATATAGCATAATATTATATATATATATATGGGTCTGCTGTCTTTCAATGAAATTACATTGCATTGAATTTGGCTTGCCTGACCTGAAATCTCCAAATCTTCAATTAATTGAAACCATGGACTGCCAAAATCCTTTCCCTGTGAAAGGAACCACTTGGCCACTATGGTGACCTTTGCCTCTAGTCAGTGTAGTGCAATCTCAGAGTTGGTATATTTAAGTAGGGGGTGAGGGTAAAGCCCCACACATAGGGGGCATGGTGGGCAATGCCCCTCACTTTGGTGGGATTAGTTTTTGTCTGTTTAGGTTTATTTCCATGGTGGGCAAGTGCTTCCTTTCACAGGGAAAGGATTTTAGCAGTCCATGGTTTCAGTTATTTGAAAATTCGGAGATTTCAAGTCAGGTAAGTAAAATCCGATGTAACATAATTTTGTTCAAAGAAACTAGACCCATATATATATATATATATATATATATATATATATATATATATATATATATATATATATATATACACACACACACAGTGTATATATATATATATATATATATATATATATATATATATATATATATATATATATACACACGTGTGTGTGTTGGTGTATACTGAAATTAAGCATAATACCCAAAGATCGACATTTATAAAGTTGACCACAAAAAGTTGACTGCAAACATTAACACACTACTATGCATGTGCCAAACAAACCTCAGTGCATGCACAACTCAAACTTAAAAATAAATAAATAAATAAAACATCATTTTTTTTGCAGGGTGGCAAGCCTACCTGCACCCCCACACCACCTGTAATTATATAAACAAACTCAAAGATTGCACAGTTTTGGGGTAAGGACATATTTCCTTACCCTGTGAAAAGTTTGATCTTGCACACCTTTCAGATGTCTGTTTAGTTGATCATATTTTGTCGGCTACACAGATGTCAAACAATGATATCCTATGATATCCAATGATAGCCTATCTACCACAAGAGGAGTGGTCCCTGGCCCAGAAATTGTAGCTATTGGCTGTTTGAGCAGTTTTTTTTCCATCTCTTTCAGCTTTCTGGTTTGAAAGCAGCACTTGAGCCTGTTTCCCGCCTTCCCTATAACTAGCCTACTCCGGTTACAGAGCTACTGTATCCAGGATTGTTAGTAAGCTTCTGTGCCCCCAAGCCTTTCTGTGTTGGAAGAAAGCCTTCTAGCTTATCAGTGGGAGTGGTAAGCACTAGGTAGCCTATCCTCCATGGGAAGAGTGAGTTTTGGCCCAGAAATTGTAGTTTATTTGGCCGTTTGGGCAGTTTTCCATCTCTTTCAACTTGCTGGCTTAAAAGCCTACATTTGTACTTGTTCCCTATCTTTCCTGTAACTAGTCTAGTCCAGGTACAGTTTTGCTGTATTCCAGGACTCTTTGTAAGCTTCTGAGCCCCCCAAGCCTTTCTGTGTTGGAGGGAAGCCTTCTAGCTTATCAGTGGGAGTGGTAAGCATTAAGTAGCCTATCTATCTACTACAAGAGGAATGGTTCCTGGCCAAGAAATTGCAGCTAGTGGCCGTTTGGGCAGTTTTTTCCATCTCTTTCAATGTTCTGGTTTAAAAGCCGCACTTGCACTTGTTTCCCACCTTTCCTGTAATTAGCCTAGTCCAGATACAGAGTTGCTGTATCCAGGACTGTTGGTAAGCTTCTGAGCCCCGCAAGCCTTTCTGAGTTAGAGGAAAGCCTTCTAGCTTATCAGTGGGAGTGGTAAGCACTAGGTAGCCTGTCTTCCATGAGAGGAGAGGTTCTTGGCCCAGAAATTGTAGTTTATTGACCATTTGGACAGTTTGTCTGTCTCTTTCAACTTTCTGGTTTAAAAGACCACATCTGCGCTTATTTCCCATCTTTCCTGTAACTAACCTACTGGGTAGCACTAGAAATCCTTAAAGTGATACAAGCCTTCTATCTTAGGAGAGAGACTTTGGAGTGATTAAGTATCAGTTTTCTGTACTTTCTTGCTGTACTTAACTGTTTTCTGCCTAAACACAGATTTTGCAGCATTTATTGTGATTTAAAAGCTTGTTTTTTTTCACATCTTGTAGTTATTTGACTGCCTGCACTTTTAAAACATTTTTTGTTTAATTTGTTTAACTGTTTTAGGCTACACACTAAAGTGCGATAGCCTTTTCTGATCATTTGTAGTCATTTAAAGCTGTTTTAAATGTATTTTTTTTTACTGTTTTTGCCTTATCTTTTCAAAAAAGCAAAAAAAAAACAAAAAAAAAATCATTGTTTCCCGCCTTTCTAAGCTAGTATAGTCCAGTTTTCAGGCTAGTGCTGAATTCAGGGCTGTGATATTAGTTTCTGAGTTGCCCATACCTTACTTGGATAGAAGAAAGTTTCTCTGTTCACCTGTGAGAGAGTGGAGCTTTGAGCAACTTATCTGTCCCTGGAGGAGTGGTTCCAGCCCAGAAGTTAGTAGTTTATTGGCCATTTTGGGCTAATTTTCTATCTCTTTCATTTCCCTACTATAAAAACCATGTTTGCACGGTTTTGTGCACCGGGCAGTGCTGGTTAGCTACGGTTAAATTATTCCTGGCTCCACTAAGTCTCTTCTTCAGTTTTTCCCTTGAAACTAGTCTAACTCTCAACTTAAGCACTCAAAAAGCATCTTACAGCCCAGCACTTGCTCAGACCTAATAGCAAGCACTAATATACCCTGACACTGATTGCCCAGCAGGGCAAGGCTCTTTATTCACCCCTCACCAACCAAGTGACTAAGCAGCTCACCCTACTATTCAGGCATGACCAAAGGGCAACTTCAGGTGCACTCTCCAGTCCAGCTGGTGAATCTGGGTATCCTGAGGCAATGTTACAACTGCCTCATGTACACAGACAACCCTCTCCTCCTACCACAAAACATTAACATATGTGAGAGATGCAATTATACAGCCAAACTGGAAGTTAAGCTGTCTCCACCCAAGACTGGAACAGGCAGTCAAGAGGAGAAGGTTAACACTTGCACCACAACTCCAGCCGCACACAGACCTACTAAAACAGCACTGGCAAAAAATACACATAAATACACAAAATCATACTTGGAGGCTCTAAATAAAAATCTGCAAAAGCATCAGAGACCTCCAAAGCACACACCCAAACAACCTGCACTTCCCGTCACAAACCAGACAACACATAAAACACAAAATACAAATACAAAAAAGCTTAAAGACCTACTGTAACTATTGGAAAACATGGGTAAAAACGAGATAAAATTCACATAAAGTGCAAATGCATATCACAGTTTTGCTGCTCTCAATTTTAATAGTGGGGCTATGGAGATATGTTCATTGAGACCCGGTGGCTTATTGGCCTCCAAACTTATCTGCCAACATAATTCTCTGTACTCCAAACATTCCGCCCATAAAACCCCTCTGCCACTCTTTTCCACTCTTTCTATCACAAAAAATGTATAGTATGCATTTTCACAGCTTTGTTTTTGTGTTTGTACAATGCATTAGTCTGTTTGTTTGTTTCTAGGTCATATATATGTTCGTATACCCTTCTCCTGAGCTTGCGTTCTGTCTTCCCTAATTAGAATGCTTCACAGGTATGACATTTCGCTAAATATACAAGCCCAAAGGAGTCACAATTATTAAAATCTATGCCTTCCAGGGTGATTCCCCTGCTTTCCAAACACACACTTTCTGCATTGCTCATGTATGCACACTGTTGACAATGTCCACATTTAAACGTTCCCTTCCTTTTTCTCCGTCTCTGAACTTCTTGGTTTGTACCATTTTCCAATAAAGGTTTTAAGTTACTTGAATTCTTATAAACTACTCTTAGCTTTTCATTCTTTAGTTTCTCTAAGTCAGTAAATGCTAAAACTTTATTCCCTTCCTTATCTATAGTTTGTCTTACCATTTTTGCACAAGCATTATACTCCAAGATGAGTGCACTGCCAAAGCTGTCATTTGCCTTTTTTACTGGGCCTACCATATCAAATACTGGTAATCCTAATATTGGCTTAAAGTCAGTTGGTCTCCTTTCTGTTACTTCTGCATTGAACTTATTTTTCCCTTATATTTTCCTGTTTTTAACATTCTTTTAACTGAGCGAGGCTATACAATTTGCCTTTGGTTTACAATGCAATTTTTATAATACATGTAATTTCATGATTCATCCAGTAGATGGAGGATCAAGTTAATTTAAAGCAAATATTCAAGTTAGTAATTTTAACCATTAAGTCCTTCTAAATGTGTTTCTAATAGTATTTTAACTTTATAATTTATTCTTTGTAGTCAAGTGTTTTAAGAATTTTTATTTAAAACATATTTTTATTTCTACATATTTATTCATCAAACATTGTAACATTAAATGTGTTTTAATTGTGGCAACACAGAGAGATGCAACAAGAAAAGTTTTTGGTTTTAAACTAAATTAACCTTTCAATTAATTCATTAACCTAATCAATTTAATTAAGTGAATGGTATAAAAGCATTAGTAGTTTGAACAGCCCACATCTGAGGAAATGATTTTTAAAATGAAAACGTATGCTGGAGTGTTAATATGCTGTGTTTCTGTGGAATAAAGTGAAATGAAGTGTGCTGAGCCATCTGTGGGTTTTTTTCACAATTTTCTAAGCTTGCCCTGCTCAGGGCTTTATCATTTTGCCTGAAAAGCTGCTTCATTTTGTGGATTACATGTTTTATTTGGAAGCTGTTGTGAATTTTGTTTTGTGATCGTTATATGTTATTGTACTATCATTGATTTCATCTGTTACCAGAAATGCTTGTAGTACATAGTCATTTACCAATTCATAGTTAATGAATTCTCCCCTCCTTCTCCCTCTCCCCTGGGAACCCCTCCCCTGATTGTGGCCATTCCAGTAACTTCTGGTTTGTGGCCTGTTGTTGTAATTCAGTTGTATCCCTTTCTTTCCTTTCAAAAACATTTATTTCATCATCAACAACCCCTTGTTGAACATTATTTCGAGTGTTTCTGCTTGTAGGTAAAGGATATGCCTGCCCTGTCTCATACTCTTTTCTATCCCTTTCTAATTTCTTATATTATTTCTCTTTAATATTGGCAACAGTTTTGTCAACATTCACAAACATAGCTTTATATTCATTAAATTTCATAGGAAAACACAAATCCTGTTCATCTAGTCTGTTAACAGAGACTTTCAGCAAATTAAATTTTTTATCATTGTCTTTTACTAATAAAAGTTCCATCAGTTCACAGCCCTGGTGATTAAACAAAGCTAGCAAGTCTCTATGCAGGTCAGAGCCACTTATTAGGCCATTTGGAAACTTCCAACACCTAAGGCCCTTTGGGACTTGTTCCCGTTTTAAACATTCTCTCAAATAGTGGTTCTCCACCTGCAATTTTTTTAATTTTAAAACATCTTTTTCAAGAGCTTTAAGCAGGTCATGAAGAAGAATTGGCCGGTTTTGTTAACCGATGACAAGCTTAAGGGGATAGTTGGTGAGACACCAAGATTTACATTTAGAAATAATGTATCTCTCATAAGGCAACTAAGCTATAGACCATTTAGGAAACAAGATTGGTCATCCAATAGGTAAGGCACATTTCCCTGCAGGTCCTGCAAAGCTTGTGTATATATATCTAAAGATAATACATTCATACATCCTAATACTGGTAGGAATTTTACCTTTGGCCTTTATGCAGATTGTCTAACAACTAACTTAGTATATTTGGCCAGATGTAATGAATGTTAAGCCTTTTATATAGGCAATACTAATAAGATGCTCAAAGAATGGGTGTTACAGCATATAGGAAATATCAGGAGAGAGAATACATTACATGCCCTTTATAAACATTTTAGGTCTAATATTGGACATTCTTTTAACTTCACTGTTGTTGAAGTTATTAAAGATGGTATGGGGGGGTGACATTGTGAATAAAACTGAGATGGCTGAGATGAAATGGATAGCCCAGTTACACGCACATAGGATACCTGGTTTAAATGTTACCATACCTTTAAAACCTACATTGAAAGCACGCACACTACAACATTGGGTCATTAGATTTATTGTGATTGGTTATATTTTATTTAAAATGCTGTTTGATTTTAGTTCATTAGAATCTGATGAAGCACGTTATGTGAAAGCACTTATCCTACCTACTGTTTATTGTTTTATTAAAGTGGTTTTATGCACAAAGCCCTGGTGATTGGTTTGTTTTTTCTTGCTACATATATTGAGCCATGAAAAGCAGATACAGAAAATAGAATCAACTTACATTACTTTATCTTTGTCAGATTTACATACTGATGAGCATCGATTTCAAGGTCAGTTGTTCAAACTATGTCACAGCCTTATTGCGTGTGTAGGAATTTTTTATATTTTTTGCCATAAGATGAGAACTAGCAGTAGGCATTAATGTTTGATGATAAGAGTTATGCAACTGAGTAGTACAGAAATAGCTATTCCTGTCTAAAAGCCATTTATGGCCATGTGTATTGTGTGTTTATCTGATTTTAGAATAGATTAGAAGATGGAAATGGCAGGATAGGCCAGAGCTAAAAATCAGAAGAAAGCATAGAGTTGAACACTAGGTGAACAATACAGGAATGATAAGGACAGAGGTGGGTTAGGACCACATCACTTAACTTATCAAAGTAATAATGGTAAGAATTATAATTTAGATTTATTTTTTACATTAACATATTGCAAATATTGTCCTCTAGTAAATTGTACATAATATTTTGTGTAACGTTTCACATAGATGAAGTTGGCAGTAATGTATAGGATGAAATATTTTTCTGGACAGGTGACAATTTTCTGCAAGAGAGAGGAGAGCTGAGGAAGAAGTCAATGGTGTCAAAGGAAGGTAAGCATGGGAGGTTAGATAGAAAGAAAGGACAGACCTGACAAACAGTGAGTAGTGTTACCCACTGAAGGAGGAATACACATTGATGAAGGAGACATCATGCAAACAGAATGCAGACAATGGTAAATGGTGTATTGTAAAGCATGACAGAGTCTGGTATGGCACATAAGGGAGGGAAACACAGTAATCAAGATAGGATGGTATATTCAGAAGTGCATACTTTCCCAGCTTTGATATAGTGAGAAATCAGTTTTCAACCTGGGAATTGCCAACACGGGTTCATGCCTCTGCAAATCCATGCAGTGCTGGGCAAGGAAGCACCTCAACAAGTCATTGGAACATTTTCCATACAACTGAAGTGGGTATCAAACATCCTCTCCTTGAGGTCTCTTATAAGCTCTGCCAGAAACTGATCATGTCTCATTCACCACCTCCACTGGCACTGCTCTCAGTGGATACTGATGCACCATCACCTGCAGTAGAGCTATGCAGTGCAGGTAGGACAGGAGGTGTGAAGGCAACTCTAGCAGACTGAGATCCAGATGAGCTGGGTGTCTCTTTTAATTGTTGTGGCAGTGCCTGCTGCCATCTGTGGGGGGAACGACAGGCCTTGCCAGATAAGTCAGTCCAAGTCTATGTGCTGTTGCATATAGTGGCATATAGTGGTAATACAAATGGAGAAAAAAATAATATGACAAGAGTGTAGGGGAAAAAAAACAGAACAATAGTAGTGAAAATTGAGTTTCCATGTATTTTTTCATAAGCAGTCATTACAGTGAAGGAGAATTAAAAAAAAATAAGGCATGCACATTTATTATAAGATCCTTAACTGTTGTCCACCATTGTATTATTCTAAGTAGTATAAAATTAGATATTTGTGGCATTAAAACATGAACATTATGCATTTATGGGTATGTCTTGGTTTGACTTTCTTCCTGAAAACCTGATTCATGTCCCTTAATAACTCATGCACTTTTAGGGATTGTCAGGCTTTAGTAAAAAAAAAATACTTATTATTTATTGCTTTTTGATAATCACAAATGGGATAGTGATGAGGCTGAAGTGATTGCTTACTGGTCTGAATTTTGCTCATTCTTAGACACATGTATTGAGACATCTGTGCCCACTGAATGTAAGGACAATAGGAATTTTAAAGCTAAACCAATTTGGTGGATCTCTCACACCAACAGATTCTACAGCAAAAAGGAAAAAACCTTGGCATCTATGAGATATCTTATAAGCAGTATTTAAAAGCAATAAGATAAGTACTCAAGTTTATCATCAGGAAATGCAAGGTAATCGATGAAGTTTGTGGTGCACTCATTTCAAAAGCCAACCATAAAGCTTAATTTAGTTATAGTTTGAAGCACAGAAGCAAACAATAATTATTCACTGACCTTCTCTCTAAAGGTACTTCATTCACTGACCCCGCAGACTTGCATAACTTTCTTGTGTACAAATTTTCTTCCAACTTAACCTCACTAATTCTACCCGCTGCTTCCCCTTCACCGTCCCTCCTCCCCACGCAAAATCACTCTTGACTAATTCCTTTTAACAGTTTTCAAAATTAAAAAAAAATATGTGTTTCAATGTGACAATACTGGCTCAATCTCTGTGGTTGAAGCAGTCAGAGATCCCCTTATGTCTTAGTGGAGTGATGATCCATCACCTGCTCTCTCCCTCCAGGAAGGGCATTCTAGCAGTGGTCACTCAATCCCACCTTTTCCAGACTACCCACTACTACTCTTAAGCCTTTAACTTAGATCTATAAATAATATCAGGTCAGCTGGGGTGCTGTCAGGCTTCATCATTTTTTTCCAAACTCTCCTCTCATCACCATTGTGGTTAGAAGATCATTCTACCTTACAGAATTTATCCATCATGGTATGTCTTCAAAGGACAGAGAAGTTATATCCCCACTGTATTCCTCTCTTATTAGGCCCATAATTGAATATAATGTTGCCTTCAGCATGTACCTCACTAAACATCTAAACCAAACTGATGGACTTCAGCATTGCCTCATCAAAAATATCTCAAGATTTAGAAATTTTAAGTACTCTAATAGACTAAAAGCTTGTCATTCTACTCAATCTCCTGTAGGCTCTTAAAAGGTTATCTCCACTTAGGCTTATGTTCTATGAATGACATTTTTAAAGTGCTTCACCTAAATCGAAGCAATAGTTAAGCAAACACCTTGTCTAGCTATCTGAACTTATGCTATTACATTAACAGTACCAGCTGTTAAGAATGATACCTAATCCAATGACTACTTGGGTTCTAGAGTAGACATCCTCTTACATATCAAGTAGACTACTTCTCTGGAAACATTGATACCCTACTGGAAGATTGGATGGTTGATTGTATTTTCTCACCTGAGAAATGTGAGGATAGTATAATGGGGGCGCTGTTAATCTCCCACAATATTGGGTGACATAGATGACTTTCAAAATAGTCTCCTTGGTCGTATGCTTAGTAAGAACATATGACCCTATCTGATATAATGCTTTATACGATAATGTGCCAACTACAGCATGCTGTATGTAATGTGTTACAATTTTTTTTTTCTCAATCCTCCACTCATTAGTTATTATACCTTTGTGCCTGCTCAGTTGAATTTCTTGTTCCTGGTGTTGAGCTGTTATGGCCTATTCATTCTTCTGGAGAAAGACCAGAGTGAATTGGCAAAAGGACCATTCATTTAGACATAACCACCCCTCAACAGCAGTTTGTACATTCTACAGCTAAACACTGCACATGTGCCATGCATGACAAACCTTCATAAATTGCAGAGATCAACAGGATAAGGCTGTCTGGCTCATTTTATTGGCCAGTAAACTTGTACTTCTACTGGTGATGCCAATACAACAAGCTGCGAAATCATTTTCCTCCAAACTGGATTAGCTAGTGTCAGCAATTCACTCCAATCATCTCCCTACTGGTTCCTCTAACACCCATACTATTAATCAAACTTGGGTTATCTGGACTGCAGCCAGGGATTCATCCCTCTACAGCAAGGGTCTGTGTTGTTTAACATAAACCTTGTAGAATTTACTTAGATTAAAGACCTAGTGGTTAGATGGCATCCTCATTGTTTCTATGTTGTTTACCAAACACTTTGACAAGCAGTTATTCAGATATTGTTTCAGACTTTGGTGTCTACAATAACATATCATCCCTTGTGCCAGATTAGATTTGTATCTGCCCAAAGGGTAAATAAAGTCTTAATAAAGATGCTAGAGCAAGGTAAGGTACATCCTGAAATTCACCATACTATCTTATGCACATAATAAATCTTTCCATAAATCAATACTGGTGTGATCAGCCTTATAATATGTCCACCTCATTCCTCTGCCAATGTTAAGAAACTCTCTTCCCCCAAGACTGCTACCTTTTTCTCCAATATCAGGCTTCCAGCAAAAATTATGACACAATAGTGTGTGTTTACCTCCTGGAATTTGTTGATAAATATAACTTATTTCCTTACAAATTACTTTTAGGAAGGGGTATACTACCCTCACAGTCATTTAATATATAATAATATGAGAAAAGATGTTTATAGGATCAATCTTTATTATTCTTATGATTGCATTTGGAACAATTGATCACACTGTGCTATCTAGCTCTCATAAGATTATGACTTGTAAAAGTTTTAAGTACTATCTCTTGGTCAGGTCAGTTCATTAAAATATGTCAGAACATCCAAAGAATTTGGCACGATTTTAGTAGGAGCTAATCAGAGTTCTCTACTTAAACTATACCTTTTACAATTTCATATTACCTTCTATGACTTCAAATGACACTTTTCCAGATGAACTATTTCTACTCAGATGAGATAAAGCAATTTCAATAGTACAAAAGGAAAGAAAGGAAACTTTAATAGATTCTGATAGGATCTAATATGTAAAATCTTTGCAGTCAACACTGGAAAAATATTCTCAATTCTTTTTGTACAGCACAACAAATGGAAGAAGCTACTAATCTTCATTTTTTTGTTCCTGTTCTACTTTAAGAGTTTGCACTTAGTCTAACTGTAGTTATACTAAAATATATGTCAGTGGGCATGGCCAAGATAGTGACCAAGTAGCAGCATGACATTTTTGCTCTGCTTCTCCTGAATCATTCTGACAGTACTTTTTATCAGAAATTTAAATAACATTTTTTTATGTACAAACATTGCATTAGTGTTTTTATATAAATATTTCATAGAAAAATCAATTTTTGATGGTTCTGTAACTTCTTCCTGTCATAAAAACTCACAGTTTTTATGTTAAAATGAGTCACTCTTAAGGGAGTTCTCAAGAAACTTTATTGAAGAAAGAACTGTAGTCCATATTAACTAGTATTCAGGATTTATCACTGAAAATGGATAAACTAAAGTCTAAAATGGATAATATAAAAGAAGAATACAAGAAACAAATGGATCTTTTAAATGATGTTATTAAGCAACATTCACTGCAGATATCTACAATAGAAGAAGCAGTTAATGACATTGGTGGGACAGTAGCGGAAAATGAGAATTGTGTGAAGTTTGTGCTCAAACAAAATACTTTGCTACTTCCAAATATAGAAGATCTGGAGAATAGGTCTAGGAGAAATAACATAAGAATATATAGAATTCCCGGGAAAGAAGAGGAAGACAGCATGACATCATTTTTTAAAAAAACTGGCTACCTAAGTCCCTGAACTTACCAGAAGCTCTCTCTTTTGGTATAGAGAGAGCACATAGATCCCATTCAAACTCTTCTTTGAAAAATAATCCATCTTTTCCAAGATCTATAATAGATAGATTTCTGTCAAGTCAAGATAAAGATTTGGTCTTGAAGACAGCTTGGGTAAAATATCCTATAAAGATTAAAGAAAATACAATAAGATTTGATAATAACTATTCCTTTTCTATTATGAGAAAGAGAAAGACTTGTGCTCCATTCATAAAAAGTCTAAAGAAATTAAATATTAAATTGCAGCATGTGTTCCCTGCTAAAATTAAGCTTTTTTTACCTGAAAGACAAAAAACTCATTAGAAGATGCTGTGGATTTCACTTGGAAGAAAAAAAACTATTGGATAAACCATAAGAAATGGACTTTTCCTTGACTAATTTGAAAATACAAGCCACAATAAATGGATAGTCATTAAATGTAAATAACAGTAAAAAATTTAGAGACAAGTGATTGAATATACACTGAATGAGTTGTAAGTTATTACTTACATAAGTCATATTTATTATCTACATATAAATGCCATTTGCAATAAGGCAAAGCTGTTTACTCATTTTAATAAACTTGGATTTACTTAAGTTGTCTATATACTTAAAATTGCCTTCTTGCTGGCAGGGATGATTATTAAGCGGTTGGTTTAGCTTTGGTTTTATAGTATGATTTTAAGTTTAATAATAGCTGAACTTGTTTTCCACTACAAGATTATATGTCTGCTATATTCTTAGAGTAAAGTTAGTTGGCATAAGTTCTCTCTCTCTCTCTCTGTCTTTCTCTTCTTCATTCTAATATTTACAGTAATGATATCTTGAGATTTATTTAGACTCATGGGAAGGGGTTAGTAACTGTTGTAAAAGTCATGTGGGTTATTATTTTCATATCCAAGTTATGATTCTTCATATATAGAACAATGTTCATTTAAATTATATTCATTTTGCTGGTATCTCCTATCACTCTTTATATAGTTTGCAAAGATCTCTTGAGTCTTATTTGATTTGGTAGGAAGGTGTTAATGATTGCATGGTTTCCTTACACTGCATAATGCTCATTTAAACTGTGTTTGTTTTGCTGGTGTAGCTCATTGCAGATGTTCATGAGCTTTTTTGCAGTTGAACTGTCTTAAATTAACCATCATTTCCTACTTGAGGTTTCTCTTATTCTGTTGAAAAGCATCAAATAAAATTTCAGACTGGATTCTTCGCCCTATAATATTTAACGATGCTTAAAGTTGTAGAGAAGCTGCAAGAAGAACTGTTTGAACTTTAAAACTCTCTTCAAATGAAAAGTGATTTGGATGGAATGCAGAGATGAGTGAAGATGCTGTTTTATGGAAGGTGCTTTGTTTTTTTTTTTTATGCAGATAGATTATTAAATAGTGAAGTGATGTATTTATAAAAGATAAATGCAACTATTTCAGTATTATGAAATGAGGAGCGGGGAAGAAAGGAACTGAAGAAATGTAGCTGAGAAAAACAAAAATGAAGGGAAAAAAGAATAAGGGCTAACATGTATAGGGTCTACTTTATACCCTTGAAACATGAAAAACCCGAATCCGAATCACGTGACACATAAAGAGTGAACCGCGGATACGTCAAATGTACTAAAGTGCGAAAATGTAAACCTCGAACCGTCATAGTCGGCCAACCCACCACCCGCAACACACTACCTACCCAAACACAATAAAAAAAAACACATACATACACTAACCAAATCCCTACTTCTAACCCTAAATTAAAGCACCAAAATCCTACTGCTAACCCTACACTAACCCTACATACATAACTGTCTATGCACTAACTTTAACCCCTCCCTAACCCTAAGGTCCGTAACTACCGCAATCTTCCCCTATGGAGCTATACCCAAACACATTAAATATTCCACACACATACACTTAACAAAACCCTACACTAACCTGTAGAACAATACCATGAACCAAAAACCGAAAACAAGAAATCAGGTACTCCACAAGTAATCCACAAGTAATGACGATAGTCCCAAAGGTGGTGTCCTGAACGTAAGTTTATTTTCACAAAAGCAAACATTTTCGCTACTGTTAAGACAGCAACTTCTTCAGAGAAACTGACAAGAAAGAAGCGCCAAATATTTAAACTAGCAATGGCGCAAGTATGTATGCTCTACGTCACATTAGTTTACATAAAACCATTCCATTAAGTGACATGCATGTATAAAATTTAAAAATTATTTAAAAACAAACCATAATAAAACATTTTCTATGTAAGATAGTTTAACAAACGTTGCCTGTCTAAGGTAAGCAACACATAACAAAGCACAAAAAAGTTATTTTTTTGCTCTCACAAGGATAAAACAACACTTTCATCCATTGCCGAAAAACCAGTTACTGCGGTTCACTCTTTCTGTGTCACCCGATTCAGATTCAGGTTTTACTGCTTTCGAGAGCTTAAAGTAGACCCCATGTATATAAGCTTAGGAATATATGTATTAGTTTAAATGTTTTTAAAATAAAGCATATTATATATAAAAATGCAATATAAACATTTAAATATAACAGTCTGCAATTAATAAAGTATGAAATTTTATGAAATGGAAAACAAAGAAGAAAAAGAATATCAGTAACATTGCAGATCTTCTCTCTGTCACTACGGACATATAATATTCTGTGACTGTGTTCATTATCCAGTGCAACAAACATTTAAAAATTGTACATGCATTATTATCAGTGTTTTTATTCCCAGTTGCAGTTTGTATTTTTTCATTTGAAAGAACTCATTTGGCTACCACATCTAATCATAATAATAAACAGAGCACCTTCTTGGTAATTTGATATTGCAGCCAAAATTATGAGTTCTGCTAGAATATCAACACACTGATGTTTTGCAATATAAATATTTCCCTTGTATTCCTCTTAGTACACAGACATTCAAAAATTTCTTGTTTGATAGCCTTCTAAGGCAGAACTCTGCTGAAATGAATTGCAAAAAGATGTTCTGAGTAATAATATATATGTCTATGCATCTTAAATAGATAGATTTTTAAATCATCTAAAACGAGACAGTCACATTATGTGCCAATAACCAGACTGAATATAATAACTGCAAGGAAAATGAAACATTAAAGTGTGCTTGAGTCAAAAAGGTAATATGACTGTTTTATTAAATCATTTCTTATTAATATATAAAAGTTTATTTTTAGGAAATTACAGTCTTTAAATGTATTTTACTGACTATTAATAGTTTAAGGAATCCTTTAAAAAGAGGTAGGTCGTTTAAATGCTTGAAGTTTCATAAAGCCGATATAGCTTTCTTGCAAGAAGCACATCTGTTATCAAAGGATTCTAACAGAATGATTTTTAAAACATTATTCTGTATTAATTGGCTTGCACTTTAGATCAAAAAGAAGAGGCACACTGATACTGTGGAAAAAAATCTCTGATTACTCCTAAAGTGATTGATTTATATAGTGACAAAAATTACATGTTAGCATTGGTTGAAGTGGAAATAAATAAAAATATATATTATACATTTGTTAGTGCATGTTGGATACCTGGGACTGGAACTAGTGTATCAAAAAAGTATCTTCTGTGAGTAAGCAGTTCACTATATATAATAATAGTTTTTCAGTACCATATTATTTACAAATGTATGAGGGTATTATATGTAATACTTATTTCTTATTTATATTTTCATGTTTTGGTAGTATGGTCAACTTGAAATACATATCAATTAACATCAGTGGATTAAATAGTGGTTGCAAAAAAGTTATGTTATACAAATGTTTAAAACATCTCCTTCCAAAGTTATCTTTTTACAGAAAACACATTTAATAAAAGAAGACTTGGATAGACATAACACTAAACACTATTCTGTATTGACTAGCTCTCATTATAAACAAAAGAAAAGGGGGTGGCTATTTTATGGAAACATTCTTTGCCTCTACCTAAAATTCTGAATACATTTAGTGATGAAAAAGGCATGTTTTGTTCAGTGACTTTAGAGATTCAAAGGAAACTATAAACTTTTATTAATGTCAATTGGCTATCTGGATTGGGAATACAAACAGTTAAACAACAGTTGGGGGAAATAATATGAATATCAAAGGGAAACATTATTTTTGCAGGTGACTTTAATTGTATTTTATCTGACAAGGATGCCAATACTAGCTGTAAAAGTAAGAAATCTGCCTCAGTCAGGGCTTTGATGGAGTCCACTGACCTATTTAATATAACAGATATAAATCAGTTTTCAGTATCATACTCACTTTTCTTCACACATTTCTCACACAGACATGAGACACAATCACAAATAGAGTATATGTTTCAAATGAAATCACTAGTAGAATTGATAACATTAAAGTAGACTCTTGTCCACTATTGGATAAAAATGCTATAACATTTAAAGTTATATGGAATTCTAAAAATAACATCCAAATTAAAAGGATTCCTGCATATATAACCAATATGAAAAACTTTAAGGAGTTTTTTAATAAAGAAATTTAAACATTTATTAAAATTAATCATACAGGTAACACCTCAGAGATTTTTGTATGGGACTCTTTAAAAGCAAACCTTTTTGGCAACATTACAAGTTAGTATGCACAAAAAAAAAATACAATGGGGCAAAGAACTGATAGATTTACAGGAGAAAAATGCTAAGTTAAAATTAGATAGTCAAAAAGGAAATAACAGAAAATCATAGCTTAAACAGTAAGTATTTAGAAATTTTACAACATAAAACTATGATAAATTTATAAAAGATTAAAATAACTAATTATTCCATAAATCCTAAAGTCATGCATAAATTGGCTACTAGAACAAAAATGATTGTTAAATCTAATCACATCAAAGAATTATACTCCATTAGTAGTAAAAAGAAGGTTATTGAAATAAAAGATATTCTGGATGTTTCAGGTTTCATTTTAATAAGATTAATCAACACAAACCAACAATGGATTACATGATCTAATTAAAACAATTATAAAGCAATATACTGAAAACAGACTGTCAGAAGATCAAATAAAAATAACTGAGAAGCCTATATCAATCTCTGAATTCAAAATTAACTCATTCACTCCAGTGGAGCTCAAGATGTTTTTACTGTAACTTCCAGTGGGTGGGGCTTAAGTCTTTTCACATAATCAAATTATGTCTTCACATTTCAAACAAATGTTCATATCTATGGAATCATAAGGATTATTAAAGAAGTATAAATGACAAACTCTTCAATACAAAATATTTTATAGTGGTAGTATTCTTTAGATTCTAGGCCTTAAACTGAATTTTATAAGTCACGGTAAACACAATAACTATTATGATTTAATACTTTCTACAAAACTTACAATATCTCAGCAACCACTTAATTTACACACACATTGTCAGCAGCATTTTATTCATCTAGCAGAGAGCTTTCATATGAGACTAAGGAGCTCTGTCGGTGTTACTTGGTTGCTGAGATATTTAGAAAATATGAAAATTATATCTTTATAAATTAATATTACAAAAACAACAGTTAGTATCTATTTACCTGCATTGGACAGATGTCAAATATTAATGCAGTTGAGTTTGCTATTGTGTAACCTTTACGATGAAATATTTTAAAACATTGTACATAGCATGGTTTTGCAATTATTGGTGTAAATATGAACAACTAATATTTGAAGCCTAAAGGCATCAGTAGGAGTTAACTGGAGATGCACCTGGAGGTATCACTCAGATGTAATGAGTTAAAATTAATAAATTAAAACCCAATAAGGCACCTGGAAATGATGGTATACTAGCTGAATTATACAAAATGATGAGCAAGGATGCTTTGAGTATTTTACTAGAGGTATTTTTAATAGTTAAAGGACTTATGGAGGTACCATCATCCTGGAAATGCACCTCATATCCCCAACTTTAAAACCTTGACAAGGACTCAACACAGTGTTCTTCATATAGAACAATTTCATTCTTAAATGTATATTATAAAATATTCATGTCAATCTGTAGTATAAAACAATTTATTCCAGTGTTGATAAACAATGATCAGCTTGGGGTAATAATGAAAAAGAACACCTATGATAATATCAAGAGAATACTATCAATAATTGATTATAAGTAATAATTAAAAAAAATAACTATTTTTTTAGTCTGAATATCGATAGTGCATTTAATTGGGAGTACTTACTATTACTACTGAAGGAATGCAATTTTTCAAACAATTTCTTACGGTTAAACTTTGCTATGAAGCCTCCTTTGCATACATTAAGATAGGATCATATGTTTCCCAATCAATCATGATTACTAATACTAAATAGGTTTGTCCCTTGTCCCTTGTCCCCATTGCTTTTGCTCTAGATATGGAATGACATACAAATAAAAAATGATTTAATCCCAAAAATACAATTATTTGCATATGACATCCTATTACTTTTGAATGATTGCAATTCTTCACTTATTGTAGTACTCCAAACAATAGAATATTGTTGATATATTGAATTCCTGAAGAAATTGGGACTCAGTTTTAATGAAAATAAGACTAAAATGCTATCTGTTAATTATAACATTAATAAAATTGATAATACATTACATAAATACATTATGAAGGATGGTAAAATCACTTATTTAGGGATAATCCTATCTGATAATATTAAAGATATAGTGTTAGAAAAATATGTATTCACATATAAGCTGCTAGAAAGATATGTATTTACATATAAGCTGCTAGAAAGATATGTATTCACATATAAGCTGTTAGAAAGATATGTATCCACATATAAGCTGTTAGGAAGATATGTATTCAAACATTCAGACATATATAAGTTGTGTGGTTAGATATATATAAATGAACTTGAACATATATGAAAATACATAGATTAAGAAATAGAGTAATATGTAATGCATTTAATTCTGTAATAGTAGAAATAAACTCGCATATTATTGCTTGAAGCATAAGCTGCAGTGTGATTAGAAACTTAGCCTTGGCAGCTCGGCTGGCTCATGTCTGTCAGTAAAAGATTATTTTGCAAAGTTAGAAAATAATGAATCTGTGTGCATGTGTATCTTTTCCTGCTTCCACCAGAAGAATGGCCTTGTGCACTATCAGAGAAAATGTCCAGCTGGTGGACAAGAAAGAGACAAAGAGAAGTATTAAAGAAGACATGCACCCATTGTATTCGAACTAATCTAAGAGCCTTGAATTGGCTACATCCTCGGAAGGACATTGTGACTGACCAGGTGCTTGCAAGGCTGTAATATTCTCATGGGAAAGTAACTTTTTAAAAAATTGTAACATCAGCATTTTTCTTATGAATGGTCATGATGTAAAGACCCTGTCACTGACCACGTCAGTGAGGTGGGCAAAAGCTGATTGTAAACCCTATAAAATATCATGTATTTCCTGAATAAAGCTAGACAAAATTCTGTACAAGTTTGTGTATGGTTTTTTGCCTCCTAATGTACATTAAAGTATATGTATGGTAGATACCTGAGAAACCTGCATTACTGTTTGTTATTGACTGTCATTTTTTAAATGCCAAGTGATTTTTTACAGTCTGATTTTAACAATTTATTTAACATTTTGGTCCTTCGGACCGGAATTCCCTTGGTAAGCTGCAGGTCAAAGCATATAAGTGGCACTGAAACCTGCGCAGAAGAAGGAAAGACCTCTGACTGAATTGTCGGATGTAAAGAGGCTGTCCACTTGTCTGATCTGTGGCCGAAAAGCGGAAAACTGGATCCTAAAAAGAAGCATAACAGTAAGCGGGAGGCTCGAGTAAGCAGAATTCCTCTCTTTGTTTTTGTTTTAGATCAGGGACCAGGTTACACTGTGCTATTGCTAAGGTTTGTGATAGCAGGGAGAGAGGTAGTCAAAGTATTGTATCTTGAGTCATAGATCAGGGAGTAAACAAAGCAAAGTAAAACAGTCATTCTAGACACTACTGTGGATACGGGGAATAAGATACCACGTGGTACAAGAGAAAGGGTTACGTAACAGTTCTTTTTTGAAGAGACATGGGAAATGAATGCACTAAAGGGTCACGTGACCCGCCCCTAACAGAAGACGCAAAGTATATGCAATTGCAAAGAGCAGATAATGTGAGACATTTTTCAAAATGGGTCAATAAGTATGAATTTGATGGTAAATTAGATAAAATATCACTAGTAAAACTTTTGAAACAGTTAAAATCTGACGCAGAGGGTCAGGCAAAAAAACAACAACAGTTGGGCATTCCTCAAGCACATAGGTGGATTGAGGAAGTGAACCGAAGGGAACAAAAAAATAAGAATGCAAAAGCATTATTTCTAGACAAAGAGGATAATAATACAGTAGTAGCATCGGCCCCTCCCCCACCACCTCCTCCGATGCCTTACTTAGAATATGAAGCGGGAGGGCGGGCTGGACCCCCCCCACGTTATCCGGAGACAACAGGGGTATTCAGACAACCATTTGTAAGAGAACCTATCGAAACTAGATCCCGAACACGTCAAACACTTATAGATGTTCAACTAAGTGGAAATTCATTAGATGAGAGTGAGGAAATCTGTCCGTTAATTGAGGTACCAAACCCACAGGCAGGACAGGAGGGCCAGGCCTCAACTCTCTTAGTGTATAAACCGTGGACACCGGAAGACATCCGGAAAGCTACAGAGGGAATTCCCCATCCAAAAGTTAACTTTGAGAAATTTGTACAAAATTTACAGGGTATGAGATTGAGTTACCACCTGAATGGGGAAGAGGTAGAAAAAGTAATTAGACAAATTTTAGGTCCGGACTGGCACATGATTTGTGGCGCCTGGAATGCCCGTGACGCGCAACTCAGGCCACTCCTACATAGTGACGCAGAACTAGATACTAAATTAAAGGGTCTTACAGACCGCATTACTGAAAAATGGAAACCTAGAGCAGATTGGACTTGTATTAACCAATGCGTGCAACAAGATAATGAAACAGTAGACGCATACTATGGTAGATTATTAGAATGTTTCAATAACCATAGTGGTATGACTATTCCTGAAAATCAAAAAAATGATAGCTCATATGAACAACAGTTGAAGAATGCATTTTTAAAAGGTTGTATTGCCCCTATCAATAGCTTCGTCACGAAGCATATGATAGATCACCGAACGAGTAGGCTCCAAGCCTTGTTAGAGTATGCTAGGCATGCCGAAAAACATTTTAACAGTAAAAAGAAAAAGAAAACGCAGGTCTTCACAGCTGAAGACGGTGCGGAAGTTTTTGTAGTACAAACAGCCAAAAAGGGTAAGTGAAATGCTCAGGGTAACAAACGTTCTGACAGAAACTCGAAGTTTTATGAGGACAGGAAAAAAAGAGGTGAGTGCTTCAATTGCGGTAAGAAGGGACATTTGGCAAGGGATTGTAGGAGTAAGGCACCTGTGGAAAAAAAGGATAAGAATAATAAGGATTGACTAGATGGCAGTTATACTGCTCGACAGTCGCTAGGAGAGACTAATGAGCAGGGAAATAATGTAAATACCTTAGAAAAAACAAATGACATGCAACCGAATGTAGAGGTTGGGGAGAGTGAAGTTTTGGACTTGGCACTACTGAGCTTAGAGCTCTATTTAGCAGACACTAAACCGGAAGTTACACTTCTGGTGGAAGGGAGAGAAATCAAATTTTTGTGTGATTCAGGAGCATCACGAACTTTGATACACCCTTCAAAGTTACCGGAACATTCTAAGTCACCCGATTATATTTTAGTAAAAGCAGCAAACGGACAACTGTACAGGGAACCACTTTCCCATGATATAGCAATAACTGACCCTGTCTCGGGTATAACCCAGAGAAATAAAATAGTACTTTCTGCCAAATGCCCCATGAACTTATTAGGAAGAGATCTCATGCAACTTTTTGGCATAGCAGTAGTCCCTACCATGAAAGGTATGGAGGCACAGAAACAAACTGATGCTTTTGTAGTACAATCGGAGGGTGAGGCCTATTATTGGTACAGCCAGGACCTGGTTACGACCGGTCCAGGGGCAGTGACCAAGGAACTGATGAATGTAGCCACCAGCAAGGTGCTTCCCCTCGATGTTAATCAACAACATTTGTTACATTGTACCCTATATTATTGTAGCACATCAGGGCCTAATAAAGAATATGAACAAAAATTGTTCAGGAATCCCGCAAATAAATTAATACTACGGACTTTATACTGGGACACTGAGGGCAATAGTGTGGTGAGTTGTTCATTACCTCAGGAGTTCTTGGAATTGTACAAATCCAATAAACTACCGCATGTTAGCCTAACCAAAAACAGGAATGTTAGGTGGGTAGACTTGGGTGACAAAGTGACAAAATGGGAGAAACTAACTGACTTGGAGCTATCAGACTTAAGAGTACAGAAACAGAAGCTAAATTGGTTAATGCAAGCACGCCCAGCTGTACACTTACAACAGAGTGAGGACAGCTAATTGGCGTTCTTGATAGAAGAAGAAGAGAAAGTTTTGAGTAAAATACCAAATGTTCTTTGGTCAACAGGGAAATCGGATGTAGGGCTTATTCGAACAGCAGGGCCAGTAGTTATTACACCAAAATCGGCCTTTAGACCAAGAAAAAGACAATATCCTTTGAGCAAGGATGCGGAACAGGGAATCAAACCTATCATAATGGCATTGCTTAAGAAAGGAATACTGGTAGAATCCTTGGATTCACCATGTAATACTCCTCTATTTCCTGTTAAAAAAGCAAACGGGGAATGGCGGATGGTACAAGATTTACAGGCCGTAAATAATGCAGTAATACCAAGGGCACCTACGGTGCCAGACCCACATACCTTGTTAAATGATTTGAAGCCGCAACAAAAATATTTCACCGTGGTAGACATTAGCAATGCATTTTTCTCAATACCTATACACCCTGACAGCCAACATTGGTTTGCATTTACATTTCAGGGCAAAAGGTATACGTACACCCGACTACCACAGGGATATAGTGAAAGTCCAACAATATTCGCACAAGAGATGGCTAGCAACCTGGCTGGATTTTCTCCACCAGGGGGCAGTCAAGTATTACTTTATGTAGACAACATCTTGCTTGCAGCCCCTACCCAGCAGCAATGTAGGGAAGGCACAATAGCATTGTTGAAGTTTTTGGCCGAGCAAGGGCATAAAGTGAATAAACATAAATTGCAACTTTGGAAAGAGCAAGTTAAATACCTGGGATATGTGATATCCAAAAAAGGTAAAACATTAGATGAAGATAGAAAAACAGCAATCTTACAAACACCTAAACCAACTACCAAAAAGGAAATGATGTCCTTCTTGGAAATGACTAATTTTTGTCGAAGTTGGATACCAAATTATGCTTTGGAAACGGCTCCATTGGCTGATTTAATATTTAAAACACCAATGGCAGCACAAGAAACACTGCATTGGACATCGGAAGCAAAAGCAGCTTTTTGCAGACTAAAGCAACTGGTAGTTTCATCGTTAGTTTTAAGGCTTCCGAATTACCATAAGAGATTTTTCCAGACTGTAGCTTGTAGGCGGGGATATATGACGTCAGTACTGACGCAACAACATGGCAGCAAGCAACGCCCCATAGCTTACTATTCATCACAGTTAGACCCGGTGGCACAATCATTGCCGCCCTGTGTGCAAGCAGTTGTTGCAGCAGCTATGGCAGTGCAAGCTTTGGCCTCAGTGGTATTGTTTCATCCTCTCACGTTGAGAGTACCTCATGCAGTTGCAATAATTTTACTGCAAGAAAAAATAGCATTTTTGTCCCCTGCCAGACATCTTTCTTGTATGACCATACTATTGAGTCAACCTCACATGACAATTAAACGATGCACAACATTAAATCCATCGACATTACTTCCAATTCCTGTAGATGGCACACCACACAGTTGCCTACAGGAAATGGAACAAATAACCACACCCAGACAAGATCTCACTGATGTGCCTTTAGCCGATGCAGAGGTGACATTTTATGTGGACGGGTCCTGTAAACGAGGACCTACAGGAAAGAACCTAGTGGGTTATGCAGTAGTGACAAATAATGAAATCATAGAAGCACAACCCCTGCAACATAACCTGTCTGCTCAAGCAGCAGAATTAATAGCTTTGACACGTGCTTGCACTCTAGCGAAAGACAAATGTGTTAACATATATACTGACAGCCAGTATGCTTTCTCTACAGTGCATGTCTTTGCACAACAGTGGAAGAACAGGGGAATAATAACATCTACTGGCAAACCGATTAATCATGCACAATTGATTTTAAACCTGTTAGATTCTATTCAGTTACCCACTAGAATAGCTATTTGTAAATGTACAGCCCATACCAGACAACAAGACAAAATTTCAAAAGGGAATGCTCGGGCTGATGCAGCTGCAAAGCAAGCTGCCTCAGACCTAGAAACTGTGTTTTCAAATGAAAAACTACAACCTTCTGAGACTCTAAATTTAGAAATGTTAAAAACAATGCAGACATTAGCTACAAAAGCAGAAAAGCAAAAGTGGATAAAACGAGGAGCAATCTTTGAAGAGGGACTGTACATCTCCAAAGAGAAAAAGCCAATATTGCCATCTAATTTATTTAGATATGCAGCTTTGTTGAGTCATGGGCAGAGCCATGTCTCAACAGGGGGGATGGTACAGTTAGTTAACAAAACATTCCAAACATACGGATTTACGAATTATACACAAAAATTTTGTGCAACATGTCATATTTGTAGCAAACATCATGCACAGGGAGCATTTAAACCGGCGAGGGAGCTTTCCGACACCACCCTATCCGTTCCATACTATTTGTATGGATTTCATAGAAGTGAATAAATGTGAAGGGAAAAAATACTGTTTAGTGATCATAGATATTTTTTCAAAATGGGTAGAAGCTTTTCCGACCAGGAATCCGGATGCAGCAACAGTAGCAAAAGCCTTAGTGAAAGAAATCATTCCTAGATTTGGCATACCGGAAAGAATTTATAGTGACAATGGAACACATTTTGTTAATCAGACAATACACCAGCTTGGGAGATTCTTTGGGATTTCTTTGAAAAACCATTGTGCCTATCACCCCCAGTCAGCAGGACTGGTGGAGAGGTACAATGGAATTTTAAAAAATAAGTTGAGAAAATTGATGAGTGAGACTCAAAAGACTTGGATTTGCTGTCTGCCTTTAGCACTGCTGAGCATGAGAACTGTTCCAAATGTAAGGGGCTTGACCCCTTTTGAGGTAGTATTTGGAAGAGCATATTGTGTGCCACAATGGAAGGCCCTCATGCCTGCAGAGCTGGAGGCCGATAGCTCATTAGCTAGTTATATGAAGAAATTGTTAACAAATAAGACTGTTTTGCAGTTGAACTCTTTTTCAGACAAAAAAGAAACAAAACCAGAGGCCGTGCTGACCCCAGGGTCCTGAATCTGGCTGAAAGTCATCAAAAGAAAGAACTGGGCGAGTCCAAAGTGGGAAGGTCCGTACCAGGTACTATTGGCAACACCTACTGCAGTAAAAATTGCTGAAAGATCATCTTGGGTTCATTTGACGCACTGTAAACCACTTAAAGAGTTTAAGTTGGACAAACATTTTTTAACTGACATACCACAGAAACAGGATGGCCAGAGGCAGAGTGAATAAAAATGTAAAACAACCCCAAAGACATTGGTTCACTGGCCTACTGATCATACATTTATTAACCATGTTTGTAGTGACCTTTTTGTTGTTATGGTTTTTCTTGCATATAACTACAGAAGTGAAATTGATAAAACATGATGATGAACTGGCTATAGACTGGCACCCGAACTTCAACACCTACCTGGCTATGAAACAAGTCTATGTAGAGACTATAAATGTTTCGAATTGCTGGGTTTGTACTGCAATACCCACAGCATATGGAGGACTTTTAATGTCTGCTGTCCCCCTGGGGATAAATGAAACTTGGAAAAACCTATTATTTGACACGGGTACTGTGAGATCACAAGACAAAGTGGCATTATATTTACCCGTTACTCAGAAAGAAATTGTTTGCTTTGTTAAAAATGATACACTCCAGGTTGGTTGGAGTAATTGTAACATAACTGTGTCTTACAAATGTTATATAAAACCTGTAGACCAAGGTACTAGTTGTAGCTCGAACTATGGTTCGTATTTAAGCCTGATGAAAACAACATTGAGAGATGTGCAAAAAACTCCTGAAATATATAGACAATTATCTGTTATAGATAAAAAAATGTTTCATTCAGGGTTAACCCGCATCAGTACTAAAGTGGAAAACTGCTATTTTGTTTGTGGGAAAAAGGCCTATAAATGGTTACCTAAGAATTGGTCCGGCAGTTGTTTTTTGGGTTATCTGGTTCCAGCCATAAGACATACTGCAGAATTGCCCCTGGGTAAAATACGCAACGTGAAAAATGCAGCTCAGCAAGCCGAGAATACAGTCAAAAAACCTGCTAATCCGGTGGGTAAGATTGAAGCAAGCTGGAAGAATCACTCGGCTGTGAAGGACAAAGAAAAACTGACTCATATGGACTTGAGTGATAGTGTTATATCCTGGGCTGGAATATTCCCAGCCTATGGAGCAGTCAAATCGATTTGGGAACTGAGGAAATTGTCAAAACTCCTCGAAGTAATGAGCAATGCGACCTTTTCCGCTCTTAAACTTGTGACTGATGAAATGAATGCAATGAGAACAGTCGTACTACAGAACCAAATGGCTCTCGACTTCACCCTAGCGGCGAGAGGTGGTACGTGCGCGCTTATCAAAAAAGAATGCTGTGCGTACATTCCAGACAACCAACATGAAATCAATGATCACCTGGAGGTAATACAGCAGGTGTCAGCAATGGCAGAACCAGGGCCAAACCCACTGTCGAACTTTTTCCAGAATCTATTTGGGGGGTGGGGGTCGGTCCTTATGAATATTCTGATTGCAATTTGTGTAGTACTGCTCATAATTGGAGCATGTGTCTGCTGCGGCATACCCTGTGTGAAAAAATTAGTTAAAGACCTAGTTGACATATCAGTAACTGAAACTATGTACCAGGACATGGAATTGAATTTGTTGATACCAAGCGAAAGCCTATCTGAAATATAAAACAAATGACTTACTTAGCTGAAAGTCCTTGAAAGGAAAAGGCTAAGAAATGAAATAATACTGTTTATGTTTCAAATAGAATAAAATGCATTAACAGGAGGGAGAATGTTAGAAAAATATGTATTCACATATAAGCTGCTAGAAAGATATGTATTCACATATAAGCTGCTAGAAAGATATGTATTCACATATAAGCTGTTAGAAAGATATGTATCCACATATAAGCTGTTAGGAAGATATGTATCCAAACATTCAGACATATATAAGTTGTGTGGTTAGATATATATAAATGAACTTGAACATATATGAAAATACATAGATTAAGAAATAGAGTAATATGTAATGCATTTAATTCTGTAATAGTAGAAATAAACTTGCATATTATTGGTTGAAGCATAAGCTGCAGTGTGATTAGAAACTTAGCCTTGGCAGCTCGGCTGGCTCATGTCTGTCAGTAAAAGATTATTTTGCAAAGTTAGAAAATAATGAATCTGTGTGCATGTGTATCTTTTCCTGCTTCCACCAGAAGAATGGCCTTGTGCGCACTATCAGAGAAAATGTCCAGCTGGTGGACAAGAAAGAGACAAAGAGAAGTATTAAAGAAGACATGCACCCATTGTATTCGAACTAATCTAAGAGCATTGAATTGGCTACATCCTCGGAAGGACATTGTGACTGACCAGGTGCTTGCAAGGCTGTAATATTCTCATGGGAAAGTAACTTTTTAAAAAATTGTAACATCAGCATTTTTCTTATGAATGGTCATGATGTAAAGACCCTGTCACTGACCACGTCAGTGAGGTGGGCAAAAGCTGATTGTAAACCCTATAAAATATCATGTATTTCCTGAATAAAGCTAGACAAAATTCTGTACAAGTTTGTGTATGGTTTTTTGCCTCCTAATGTACATTAAAGTATATGTATAGTAGATACCTGAAAAACCTGCATTACTGTTTGTTATTAACTGTCATTTTTTAAATGCCAAGTAATTTTTTACAGTCTGATTTTATCAATTTATTTAACATATAGCCACCCTTAATTATAATAATAAATTAAATTCCATAAAACAAACTCTTAATAAATAGAATATGTTTTCACTATGGAAAAGAGCCTATCCTTAATTAAAATGATTATCCTTCCTAAAATTCTGTATATAATACAATCTTTTCATTCTCACTCCCAAAAAATGTAAAATAGTATAATTCTTTGTTTCTGAGATTTCTATGGTTTCCTATCAAGTCTAGATTGGCTTTAAACCATCACATTAGAGATGGGACATTGGGTGTTATTGGTCTTCCATATCTAGAATTATATTCCTTATCCTCAATTGCTAAGACAATAATTTCTTGGTTAAATAACAACTATAATTTCAAAAGGAAAGATATTCAGTCAGGTATTTGGTGTAAATCCATCAATTTAATACAATCATATCATACCAAAATAGCTACTAATAAATATCATTGGTTAGTAAAAGACTATTTTATCAAAAATTAAAATGAACCAGTTAACTCTTATTATAGTAATATAATAATAACTTCCTTTAAAATTTAATTTTCAGGAACTCTGAAAAGCATGGATTTTCTTTCTATCTCCAATTGTCTAAACTAAAAATAGTATTACTATATTCAATTTAACAATGACTGCATTTAAAGACAAAAACTTGTTATACTGGTATCAATTACTAGACAATGGGAAGTTACAAAAATAAGTTTGAGTTAAGCAAAGATATGTGATTTGTTGAAGATATTTAGTATGTGAGAGACAGACATTATCTAGGATCATAATTTGCACGTTTTTTTCTTTTGTTAATTTAAATTGCCTCCTGAGTGATACTTAAATACAAAGTGAAATTCTGAGCCTTTGTCTTTATCTGACATATTTCTAGCCTGCCTAAGGTATAGCACTGCTGGTGATTCCCTGCTGGGCGAGAACGTTAACCTATGCTTTCTGTCTTAACTGCTCCATTTTGTTTTCTGTTTTAAGAAATCTTGGCCTGGTGATTTTATTCTGTGTGAGAGCTAGACACTTACATTATCTAGGTCATAGTTCACATGTTTTTTTCATTTTTTATTTTGAATTGTCCCTAGAGTGACACTTAAATATAAAGTGAAATTCTGGGCCTTTGTCTTTATATAAAGGATTTCAAGCCTGCATAAGATATAGCACTGCTGGTGATTCCCTGCTAGGGTTTCCCAATCATCCTTCAGTTTGTTGGTCTTCTTTTTTAAACCTGGTGATTTTAAGCTTACCACCCCTACTGTAATTTGAACTTAATAAGCTCCTCCCTGTCTACACTGCTGATGATAGCTTGAATTTTTTATTTGAATTATTTATTTGCCTTTCCTTGTGCTTATATCGAAAAAGTGCATTTTGGCTCTTGTCTGTTGTACTGATTTACTTTATCGGAATTCAATATCTAGCTAGCTGTTGCATAAAGTAGTATATTTTTACATTCTAGCAAGACTTGTTTTCTCATCAGGGTCAGTGGATTTTCATTGTAGTGCACTGGGAGGTAGCCTGGTCTGCCTAGGTTGAGAAAACACTTGAGATTTCTGCATGTAGTTTTATTGGCTGGAGAGCTTCTTAATCAACTTATCTTGTTTTTAGTGCCTTTATAAATTCTGTCCAGTTGAATGTCTCTTGGCTAGTTTATATGAAGTAAAGTGCCTTTATTGAATAATCACACTTTTATAAGCTGTTTAAGGTACACTGCTGTATCCATATAAGTTTGTTTGTGGTAGCACTTCACTCCGTCCACTTTCCTACTGTGCTTTTACATTAGGAGGAATGTGATTATTCATCTACTGGCAGTAGGTGTTTACCTGGTCTTTCTGAGCTGGGAAACCGACAAAAGGGCTCTAAGTATTTTTTCTTTGCACTTCTCTAATATACTGTGACTGTACTTCAGCAGTTTTGAAAAAAAAACTGTACTGTTTACTGTTGTTTTTCACTGTATTTTAATACTGCATTTGTTGTACTTTGATTGTATTTCACAGCAACTACTATATTTACTTAATTTAAGAAAAGATCTGTTTCAGCTGGTTTATTCTATTGCTGTTATTAATTCAAGAAAAACTGTATTGCTTTTTATATTGCTACTTATTTCATTCAACAGCAACCAAAAAATTATCCTGATTTTTTTTTGTTGTTCCATTGCACTTCTGTTGGCCGTAGTACAGACTGGATTCAGACCGGCTGAATTCAGTTCTGTTTGTAGACTGAGCACTAAAAATCAGGGCATCTTTTTTGGAGAAGTTAGCCTGTACCCTTGTGGCAGGACTGTACAGTAGGATTATCTAATTGAAGGTTACTGGTTCAGGGCTCAGTTTCAACTATTTCACTGGTGCACGGCTCAGTTTGAGCTTTATAATTTTTTTTTTGTATTATCTGCTTTGCTCTTATTTTTGTGTAGCACACCATCTTGCACCACCATGCAGAGAGGGTACTCTTGATGGTTATAGATGCAAAAGTGTCAATAGAAGTATTTTCCCTGAGAAGCTGCTGCTGTATATCAGAACAGCTCCTGAATAGCTCTCAGCTGTTCAGTGAACCACCTAAAAGAGATTTTTATCTCTTACCTATCAACATCAGATACTATAGATTGCCTCTTCTATAGACCTCCTATACTGCACCCCATAGGTTAGTTACCCTAAAATAGCTCCCTGCCTTATACCGCCTTCCTTTTCTCCTTATCTGCTGAGATACCACATACAAACCTTGCAGTATGGACTGTCAGTTTTCCCTCAGTTTCTACAGCTAGCCTGGTGTTTACCTGGTCTTTCTGAGCTGGGAAACCGACAAAAGGGCTCTAAGTATTTTTTCTTTGCACTTCTCTAATATACTGTGACTGTACTTCAGCAGTTTTGAAAAAAAAAAACTGTACTGTTTACTGTTGTTTTTCACTGTATTTTAATACTGCATTTGTTGTACTTTGATTGTATTTCACAGCAACTACTATGTTTACTTAATTTAGGAAAAGATCTGTTTCAGCTGGTTTATTCTATTGCTGTTATTAATTCAAAAAAAACTGTATTGCTTTTTATATTGCTACTTATTTCATTCAACAGCAACCAAAAAATTATCCTGATTTTTTTTTTTGTTGTTCCATTGCACTTCTGTTGGCCGTAGTACAGACTGGATTCAGACCGGCTGAATTCAGTTCTGTTTGTAGACTGAGCACTAAAAATCAGGGCATCTTTTTTTGGAGAAGTTCCCCTGTACCCTTGTGGCAGGACTGTACAGTAGGATTATCTAATTGAAGGTTACTGGTTCAGGGCTCAGTTTCAACTATTTCACCGGTGCATGGCTCAGTTTGAGCTTTATGATTTTTTTTGTATTATCTGCTTTGCTCTTATTTTTGTGTAGCACACCATCTTGCACCACCATGCAGAGAGGGTACTCTTGATGGCTATAGATGCAAAAGTGTCAATAGAAGTATTTTCCCTGAGAAGCTGCTGCTGTATATCAGAACAGCTCCTGAATAGCTCTCAGCTGTTCAGTGAACCACCTAAAAGAGATTTTTATCTCTTACCTATCAACATCAGATACTATAGATTGCCTCTTCTATAGACCTCCTATACTGCACCCCATAGGTTAGTTACCCTAAAATAGCTCCCTGCCTTATACCACCTTCCTTTTCTCCTTATCTGCTGAGATACCGCATACAAACCTTGCAGTATGGACTGTCAGTTTTCCCTCAGTTTCTCCAGCTAGCCTGGTGGACATGGGTTTTTTGAGGCAGTGTAGCAACTGCGTCATGTACACTGACAGCCCCTTACTCCTAAATCACTCAAGTACAATTCACAAGAGATGCTTCTACACTAAGAATCTGGAATCACTGCTCTTTCCAACTCAGAACAGCAACACTAAACAGGTTGTCAGCGCACGCACCATGACTCCTATTTCTAATATGCATCTAACAAATAATATATGATATAGGTGACCTCCAAACCCTGGATCCGTCCCATTTCAGTTTTGTCAAGGGCAGGCTATGCCTGCTAAACCTGGTGGATTTCCTCAAGAACATGACCAGAACAATAGACAAGGGCAAAGCCATACACACAGCCTATCTTTACTTGGGCACTGCCTTCAACACTATCTCACATGCTGGCATCATTGACAAAATAACCCAGTTGAATATCAACCCCTATGTTTTCAGGTGGGCTGCAAACTGGCTCACAGATTTTCAATACTCAGTGAAAGTGGGATGCTTTACCTTTACTAGCAGACCTGTCCCTAGTGGGGTCCCACAAGGGTCAGTGCTGGGTGCCAAAATGGAAGGGCTGTGTTCTAACCATGTTTGTGGTTGAATGCAAATTAGGTGTTATCATTGAATCCCTTAGTGATCTCAGCATACTTTAAAAGGGGGTTACACAGACCAATGACTGGTGCCAAAGCCATGGTCTTAAACTGAATGCTAAAAAAATGCATCATCATTACCTCTGATAGAAACAATGTCCATGCTGATTATAAAATAAACAATAATACCGTAATTACAAATTCAGTAGTGAGAGATCTGGGAACACAAGTTGACAGTGACCTCATGTATCTACTGTGATGAGAAAGACATTCTATGTCACTCATCTGATTAGCAAAGGCATTGCCTCAAGAGCAAAATATACTCACCCCATCAGGCCTATTATTGTATATAATGCTCCCTTTGGTATATACCATACTAGACACCTGCAGCAATGGGAGAGACCTCAGAGATTTCTTACTAAGAAAATTCATGGTCTCTGGGGCATGTCTTATACTACATTCCTAAGTTGATGTCACTGTACTCAGTAGTATGTAGACTACTTAGAGGTGAAATGTCTGGTATGCAGGGCTAACTCTCACCCAAATCTAATGGAAATGCTGCATATCCATAAGTCAAATGGGACTAGAGTCACCAGTTCCAGGGACCTCAATCTAGCCTGTGACAGAAACAGGACCTGTTGGAGAGATAGATACATTTCTTACAAGTTGCCACTCTTCTGGAGTAGGCTTTCAATCCATATCAAGTGGAAGCACCTCCATGACCCTGTTTAAGCACAACCTGGACTCCTGGATGGAAAACCATAAATTTCTGCCAGGGATTGCCCCAGCTTCTCTCCTGGACATGGGTAGTCCTTGCTAGAAAAACATTGGGCATAGACAATATCTCTTATCTAGTATTATATTGGGATTTAATGGCTAGGCTTGTCAAGACCATTGGTTCAATAGCCTAGTAACATCCTGTGAACCCATGAACATAAGATTAATCTAATGCCATCAATAGTTCAAAATTATTTTCCCACATTCATTTATTTTTTCATTATTCTAATATAGCAGAATATAATTGGAAAGGGAATTTTATCTAAAATATATAAAGTAATAAAGAAATTAACAGTATGTCACAGAGAAAGCTATTGGGATAATTTTAGACTTGTTAATAATAGCTCGCCAAGTGAAGATGACAAAAAAACTAATGCTCCAACCTTCAACACAAACTACCTCATCACTAAGGTGTAGGATATTCTCCTGCAAGTTCTTACATAGAATCTTTATCACACCACATAACATTGAATTGATGTATAATAAAATAATAGAATGCTGAAGATGTAAACTAAACGTCAAAGCTGACTGGTAGCATATATTTTATGATTGCATAAAACTTAAAACATATTGGGATGATATGACTTCTCTCTTACAGTCTGTTTTTAATTATAAATTTATACTCACCAGTCTCATTTTATTTACTACACCTATCCCTACTTGTGTCATGAAAATAAAATACCCTCTTTTATGGAGTATTTTAACATTAGCAAGAAAAGTCATTAGCAGGAACTGGAAGAATCAGACTAGTCCTACTATGAAGGAATTTGTACACTTGGCAACTGCAGTTTGTCATCTTGAATTTATCATTATCAAGACAAGGACATCTAGATTCACCTCTTCATATAATATATGGCTGAAATTCAAATACTGCTGGACAAACAGACTTTAATAATTAACTAACAACTACTCTTATCACATATCTTTTTCCTGTTTAAAAATCTTTGTTTTATAGTAAACACTATTGTAAATAGTTATTTTAGTTATTGTTTATTATTGTTCTTTTAGATGTGTATATGTGTTTTATAATATTTCTATTATCATATATTAAAGTTTTGTTGTTAAATTTCAATAAAACCAATTGAGAAAAAATATCTTCATACTACACCTTTTTATATGAATGGAGAAGTGATTATATCAGGAGATTTTAACTGTATAATGTCTGGTAATTATACTACTGCTAATAGAAAACCTAGGGTTTCCTCAGCTGCTAAACATTTAAAATATTTAATATAGTTTATTAATGCTATGAATAAGAGATATATGTGTGTTTTGGGGCTAAGTCCCTTAAATATATAAAATTATTCTTTTAGATTTCGTACTTAATCTGTTATAGATATGATTTTTGCCAATCATTATATATTGCGTTTAACCTTACTTTGAAATGTAATAGCTTAATATTTTGTAAGAGACTTCTGGCATATATAATTAAATTTAATGGTTTCAGAGATTGGTTTATAAATGAGATAATACATTTCTAGAGTTTAATAATAATGGGAAAGTTATTGAGATCATTTTATGGGATACCTTAAAGGCATATTTGAATGGTAAAATCAGAAAAATTGGTATATATCTAAAAGACAAGAATGGGACAAAGAACTAACTGAGGTACAATCTAGGATAGATGAATTAAAGTGAAAGTTCAATTCAAATGATAATAACTTAGAATTGGATATATTAAACCAGAGGTATGTAGAAATTCTTAATAATAAAGTATCAATAAATTTAGAAAAGTGAAAATTTCAGTCTTATTCTTTAAATCCTAAAAGTCTACACAAACTTGCTATTAGATAAAAAATGAATAAGTTAAATCAAATAAAATAGATTTTTATATGCAAGTGATAACAAAAAATAAATAAATAAAATGGTGACTGATTTATCTCATATAATTGATTGTTTTTGGGAATCATTATGAGCAAATGATAATAGGAAATACTTGAGAAATAGTTCTGTAGTAGTATTTTTTGAAAGATAATATAAACTAAAAACTAACTAAAGAACAAAAACAGAATTGACAAACCAATATCATTTAAAGAATTAGAAGATTAAATTAAAAATCTTAAAACTAATAAAGCTGTGAAATTAGATGGATAGATTGCAGAGCTCTAGAAAATAATTCCAGACAATGTCTTAAATTTATCACTGAGAGTCTTTAATGAAATTGAATACACATCTAGTATAACCCCTTCTTGGATATTTTCTTTTGTTTCAACTATTTTAAAGCCAGGCAAAGGTTCTAAACTCTGTTTGCATACCATCAAATTGCATTACTTAATGTAGATTATAAAATGTTTATGTCTATTTTGGCAAATAGACTGAATATAATTCTGGCAGGAATTATGTATAATTATCAGATATGATTTATTCTAAATAAGAGAGTTCAAGATAGTATAATTAGATTAAATACATAAATAGATTTTGCAAATAAAATAGGAAAGAACATTCAATTACAAGTTTAAATATAGATAAAGCCTTTGATTCTGTGAATTAGAATTACTTGTTTAACATTCTTGAAGAATATAATTTTTCTTTTCAATTAATCGAGTTAATTACTAGGCTTTATAAAAATTCATATACATTTGTTAAGGTAGGTTCTTGTCTTTGAAAATCATTTAAAATTTTAAAAGGTACAAAGTAATTGTGTCCTTTGTCTCCTTTGTTATTTGCTTTAAGTATTGAACCATTTTCTAATTACATCAGATCTAATAAAGATATAATAGTTTTTTCAATAGAAGAAATATACTTTTCCAAGATAGATTTTTTTGCTGATGATATATTATTAACTATTGGTAATATAGAATCCTCATTAAAAATGTAATTAATTAATTCTATGAAATGTTTTGAAGAAATTTCATGCTTGACTTTTAGTCATAGCAAACTAGTAAATTATTAATTAATAAAAATCTAAATGATAATTTAAAAAGACATAGTAATCTTAAATGGGTAAAACACAAATCAAATATCTTGGAGTTACTATAGCATCTAGTTGCAAATAATCAGTGTTGGTAAATTATAAAAAAATTTAATTAATACAATTACTCAGTTAATTAGAAGATGAAATAATGTATATTTTACTATGGAAGATAGACTTGCATTAATAAAAAATGGTAATTCTACCTACAAATTTGTTGTATATTTAATCACTAATTCTAGATGCTAACATTTGTTAAGAAAATAAAACCTATTCTTCTTAAATTCTTATTGCATCCTAATAAACATGGGATATCTTTTTTACCTTTTTTGGCATATGAAAGGCTGGGATGAAGGATTATTGTTTTCCCTAATTTTGAATTATATGCTAAGTTGGCAAGCTTCCAAATTATAGCTTAATGGATAAATTTTTCGGATGACTCTAAATGGAAATCAATTCAGGAAGAAATGTTCTAGTTAATAATAAGATTACACCCGAGGCATATTCTGAGATTATACTTAATACATTTTATTAGATTCTTAAAGAATTTAGAATGAATAGTAGTAAAAGCTTTATTATTATTCCTTTTAAACTGCATTATTTCTACATTTAAGAGCTATTTGAATAATATTTATAAGGCTAGCAAATTATATTTTATTGTTTCCTATAGCTTTTACTAAATGTTGTTTAGAATTATATAATTTGGTTAGAATGCTAGATTTCAAAGATAGTAATTTAATCTTTTGACATCAAATTCTTACCGGTGATAAAGTACTTTCAGCAGAATATGTGTTTGCTAGATATAGTCTAGGGAATAATAATTGTTTGAGTCTACAAAGCTGTAAAGATTTTGTCAGTGCTAAAATTACAATATTGATTGATTCATATATGAAGTATTCCAATGTTTTTACATTTTTATTTAGCATTAATAGTACATTAATAATAAGTCATAATTATCTAAACTATATAGAATTTTAAGAACAGATTATTCTCTTTCAGATTTAGTATTTTGGAATTACTCAACTAAAGTTAATAAATTGTCTTCTGATATAGATAAAAATGAGTGTTTAAATTGGTAGGTAGAACTACATCTTCACCATATTGGAAATTATTTACTTGGAAGTTTTTGCATAGAGCCTTCATAACTCATCATAAGGTTGCAATAATATATAAAATATCAAACATTAATTGTTGGAGGTTCGGTGGAACTTTGGATGCTAATTGAATACATATGATGTTAGAGGACAAAATGTTCTACTCTTTTTGGAAGTATTTTAAAAATTTTGTACAAGTGTCATGGTCTGACAATTGTATAATTGCAAACTCATTGATTTTGTTTACCACTTCAATTCCAGAAGTTATTCCAAGAGTGGAAAGTGCCTCTTCTATGGTCTAGTCTAGTTATTGCAAGGAAGGTAGTCCCAATTAATTGGAAGTGCAAATCTGTTATATCATTTACAGAATTATTATATTAAGCCAAAAATGTTTGCAAAAAAGAATTGTTATCCATTAAGTTGAGAACTTGCTTGGAAAAAAAAAATAATGATTTACTTGAAAAATATGAATGTTTTAATTATGTGCATACGATTGTTTCTTGATATGGAGTATGTAAACAGTTATGTCGTCGATCTATTTTAATAATTCTGATCTTTTAATTCATTATTGTTGAAAATTTTAACACAAGGTGATCTTGAAATGTATGTGTACACACAATATTTATACACTAAGGATAAGAGCTCTACTCTGGTTAGCAAGTTAAAATAAATAAATAAATAAATAGAACACTTGATTGTATACTATGAGTGTTACTCTTAATCTTTTTTTTTTTTATCTTGTGCCCCAGTCATTGATGAAGTACATTATTGGTTCCAGTCCATTTAATAAATTAAAAAGGAAACAAATACATTTTGACTAGACACTGTTGCAGAATGTAATGTAATGTTTGCTCAGAGTCTTGAAGCACTGGTTCAGAAAAGGATAACAGCTTATATATGAATGCTTACATATTCTAGTAAAAATGTAAAGCTTAAGGATCTGAGAATGCATACTTTGATTATAGCAGTATGAAATATAAGCTTCAGTTCCAGATAGTTGATTCAGCAAAATAGTCTTTCTGTTTCAGGTCATCTGACCTACCAGAGCCTTAATATGATGAAAAATATATCATAGTGGAAATTTATAGTTACAGTGTGGATTATAATGTGTGCACTCTGATGATTTGCCTAATTTCATTCATTAAAAAAACACAGTATCATATATTGTGAATGCTCCATGGAAAGCTGCAGTAAGTTTACAGTTGATGTTAGACTACATGAATAAATTAATATAATTTAAGAAACAGACTGATTCCTCAGATAGGTTGCATGTACTGCTACTACTGAGACACCACACAAAGTTTGTGCTACATACTTACATGGTATTTTGATAAAGCCTTACAAAGAGAACATGCTGTGGTTCATATAGTTTCAGAAGTGATGACTGCCATAGCAAGGAAAAATATTTTCTTGCACTCAACATAAATAAATTAATTTAAGAAATAAAAGCTTGATGAGATAAACACCAGGATAATTTATTTTAATTCAATAGCCACAGCTTTCAAGAGAAAATATTTGCATTTTAGTATCCTTATAAACAGTAATAGCTGCTATGCAAACATATAGTGCTGTAACATTATCTAATGAACTCCTTAGACTTTAAAGTCATTGCTTATCTTGATTAGCAGCTTTGATTATAGAGAAATAGCTATCTGAAAAAAAATATTTTAAATATATTTTTGTAAGTATTCAGAAAAGTTGATACTACATGTCAGTCTTATTTCAGTTATTCAGCTTATTACTATTGTTGTCCAAGTGTTACTGCATAATTAGCATGTACACAAACCAAGCAATATCGTGTTGGGAGGTGGAGCTGGCACCTACTTGCCACCCTACCACCATCCTCAAAAAGCTTTCAAAATATAGTTTTCTCTATTCCACATTACAATCTCTTGCAATTGTTTCTTGAATCATATAAACACATCAACCTTTCTGTCTAAAATAGGTTCTAAGACATTCTAATTTTCATCAAAAACGTAACAAAGCCACACTGATGATCTCTTCTTTGAGGAAAAAGAAAAGCTCATCCCTATCCTTTACAATTATTCAGGAGAACTTCAATTAAAGCTGATCTTGTACAATAACATTGGTCTGTAGTTTGTTACCTTCTTTCTTTGATCTCATGATATATCTGCCTGTTGAGTTTTCCTGTCACTGCTACTCAGTTAATTTTTGCTATTTCCGCAATTATACAGCATTTTTTTCAAAATGAAATTTCTCTATTTTGGACTATGAAATGTTCCATATTTTGGTGAATATGTATGTGGGAGATTTACCATGAGCTCCAAAGCCATTTGCTTTAGATTTATGTGTTCACCGCTTAACAATTGCTTAAGAAACTGTTACATATCAAAGTCGCTTTTATAACACAATATTGTACCTCTAAACCCTTCAATGTGTGTTTTTGTCCCACATTCATCATCACTATATATAGTGATCAGCTGTCAACAACTGGATATGAACAGTAAGTATCTATCTGTAGCCTGCAGTATAACCGTGTGTATGTACTTCTACATGCACATGTGGGTGTGTATGTTTGTCAGTGGGAAAGGGATGGCAAAAGTTTTGCACACTGAGTAATGATATAATTTTTTGAAAGTTTAGCAGAGCTTGCATTAAAAGGACAACATCCCCTAGGTTTCTCATGGGTAATGACAGCTCTTAATTCTGCAAAAAAAGCAGAAGGCACTGATTCTGACCTCCTAGCATTGACAAAAAAAAAAAAATATATATATATATATATATATATATATATATATATATATATATATATACAATTCATTTTAGAAGCTGAAAATTTCATTAAGGGACCTGTGTCAGATAAGGGAACTAAGCTCAAGAGAGCTGGCTGAATTAAAAGCAAAAAAGGAAAGGTAATGGATGTATCTCCACTTTTGAATGTCAGGAAAAGTAACGCTGGTAGTTGTATTATGTCAGCAGCACCTCCTGTAGAAACAGGAGGAATACAAATAAAGACAGTTGGCTTAATATCATGCGGTATATTTGTTCTATTACAGGGGACAAGACCCATTAAATGAAAGGACAGGCATAAGCAGGGAAGCAAATGTGGCCATTGAGTATTGGGTTGTATAAGTAGATAACAATGAAAGTTATCTTACCCTGCTAATTAATGGTAGACTAATCAAATTTCAAAAGCTCTCTGATAAAAACTGTATAAATTAAGTGTAAAATGTCAGATAGGAGGTATGTCCACAGAAGCTTAGTAGATGGTTGTTGTTGTTGTTGTTGTTGTGTCTTTCGGCTTTTCCCGGTTAGGGGTCGCCACAGCGGAACTCCAGTCTGCTAATGATTGGCAGTAGATTTTTACGTACCGAGTTGCCAGCTCTGATGCACAACCTTCAACAAAGGTACACCCATTCATGCATGTCTCCACACAGAATACGCTCTAGCTGAGAATCAAACAGGACAACGTCTTACTGTGAGGTGACAATGCTACTGCAGCACCACCAGGTGAAGGGTAAAAAAATGCACTTGTACATCATGGAATTAACTTTACATTCATATGTACCACCTACTCAGCCAAAAAAACTTCCAAACGGCAGCCGCCTTACCTTATCTCTATGTCCTTTGTAATATCTGCTACATCTACATCTAATTGGAAAATAAATAAAAAATAATACTGCCTTAAGCACCATTCCCTTTTAAACTAAAATACTGTTTGTTTTAGTTCTTTAGAATACTTTTAGATTCAGTATACTTATCCCTCTATGATATAGCATATACACACTCCACCTTTGGATGCATTGTAGTTTCTGTCTCAGGTAAGGCTGATTTAGTCATTCACGCATTTTTTTTCTATCACAGGTGTAAATCATTAGTTATGCTTATTCTACTATTAATGTTTTATTTGGGGTAGTAAATAAATAAGATAAATAGACAGACTCTTAGGCAAACAGTTATACTTTTAAATGCTGGCATAAATCAGATATAACACATAGATTAAATAATCAAAAAAGGCAAAAAGGCTCACATAATTTTATTACTCTAAAAATTAACAAAAATTATTGCAGGAATTTATATCAGTCAATTTGCATTTTAAGGGAACATTGTATAAAACATAGTGCATCAGCTTTTCTAAACGTTCAGTGGGTGCCAGTACAGTAAAAATGAGAAAGCCAAGTTTACGATAAAACATATACTCCTATAAATATACCTATGTACACTATACACATTCTGTGCCTAGGCATTATTTATGTCATTTATGTCAGATTTAAATATATCAGCATTCTTTTCACATGGATTTAACTGTTTCTTACCAACATTTGCATTTACAGTTTAGGAAACAAAAATGATATTTTGTGGTAAAGAAATTACTCTATCTTGAACATTAACCATTCATTATTGACATATTGTATTTGCTACTTTACTGCAGCACTGCTTTCATTGCTAACAATACCTAAATCACAGTTGCTTCAATAAAAAGTGCATACCAGTTGCATTATAGGACTTTTATCTAAAAGAGTTGATGTAGTGGAACTAGTGTAGCATGTTGTTGAACTAAAGGAGTAAATAAAGATGGATTTGGTAAAGGTGGAAACGGCAAACTGCCAGTATGTAAGGCTGCAGCAGGAATCACTGAAAGATGAGGGGTTCCTACAAAACCCGGATGACTTCCTGAGCAGATTCCAGATGCTAAAGAAAAATGAGACAATGGTGCTCTTGTGATGGTGGGGACTTGTGAAAGAAACTGTTGATGTGGTTGCAAAAACTTTCCTGTAAACACTGCAGCTGGTTGCTGAAGAAGTGAGTGATGATGAATTGTAGTTAAAGAGGTAGATGCTATTGCTTGCTGTACATGTAAAGGTTGTAGTACAGAAGCACAAGGTTGAGCCCCTGTGCCAGTAAAAGCAAACTTTAGAGAGTTACTCATCATGTGCTGGTGTGCTATCTGATGAGCTATCTGCTGGCAGGTGTGTATCTGTAGACTCCTATATTTTTCATCATCCTCTGGAATAAATATCATTGTATTATCAGGTAACCACAAAGGACTGGATCCTTGATGTTTAATTGAAAATGCATGATTATTGATGTGTGGGCCTTTCAGTTCTAGAGTTTGCTGACAATTCCGAACTTCTCTATTCTGCTGAGCCCAACTGCTACATTTGTCATTTATGTTATGATGAAATTTCATATGGACTGGCTTAACATAAAAATGATTTGAGTTTTCATGGGAGTTTTCAGTATTTGTGTGTAATATTTCAATACTGTGGTCATCTGTCCTTCCATGACTACTAGCATATTCATTATTATTTTCTGCTTCCTCTGTCTTTACAGATAGTGTTGAGGATGGGGGATAGTCACATCTTGTAAACATTTGTGTATACATTTCTTCATCTGATGACTGTCCAGAAACAAGCTTGGTGAACCCAAGGGTTAGACTTCCATCTGATGAAGATGCCTGATTATCAGTCATGACATTATTTTGTAGCTGCCCTAATTTCTCAGCATTTGATATTTGTAGCATTTGGTGCTTGCTAGTGTCACCTTTTAATGTCCTAGTGTCTTCTACTATGTCTTTCACTAGAACATTTGTTACTGCTATGTCATCCATTTTACTGCTTGAATGTTCGCCATTAAAAGGGTGTGGTTTAGATCTTTTTCTCCTCCGTTTTCTTTTTGGTTTGTTGTCCAACTCTGGGTATGTGATGCAAAATATATGTTTCCTTGATGGTCGCTTTTGCTTTACTGGGGACTCATCAGAATCATCATTGACAAAGTCAGTCCTTCTCTTTGATGAGTTACTAGTGTTAGAAGACTTCTCAGGACCTGGCGGATTTGATGATTTGCTGTCTGAGATAGAGTTAATATTATCTGTCACACATTGTTCGCTTTTGTTACTTGACTCAGAGTCTGTCAATATACAATTGTTGGAATTTAACAAAAGTTGTTGAGGGGGTGACTCTTTACAAGGATTTGTTTTACTCTCATTTGGAAATGTTTCAAAATTCGCTCCATTCCTGTCACTAGGCATGCCAAAATTTGGGTTTACGCAACTGCATTTTGATATAACATCTGGCTCACTTTCTTTTTGACAACCTCTCGAGAAGATGCAGCAACATTGTTGAAGTGGTTGGCATTCATTTGTTGATTCCAATTGTATTTGATGCAATGACTCCTGTTCTTCTGACTGTCTTGAGCAGCTTTGAAGATCATTGCAAGAGGCATATCCATCTTCATATTTATGAAAATGCCTGCAGTCCTTTCTGTGCGATTCTCTGTGACTATAGCGTGACAATTTTCTTCTTCGTTTCCTCTTTTTATGACATGAAATGTCCCTGATATGCCTGCTAAATGTATCAGATGTGTGCTTTTTTCCAATTATTTCCTTAGTGTGAGTTTTACAATGCTTGTGTTTTAATGAAAGTCTTGCTAGACAATAAATGTCTGAGTTTTTAGGTACATTATGACACAGACTCACATCAGACAACACTGCAATGTCTGAGTTATATCTTTCATTCTGCAATCTGTGTTTATTATTTCCTGATACTGTGGATACTTTAAAATCAGTAGTGCAGCTTGAAATGACTTCATCATCTATATCGATGTTGTTCACAATTAATCTGTTACATGGGTCTTCTTGAGGCTTTATATCATCCATAGGGACCTGTGCTTCTGATGAATGTTCAGTTTTATTGCTTGCCAGACATTCACGTGGTTTGGATGATTTAAAGTCAAAGCACAATGGATTGCAGCTGTAAGATATTGATGGTTCAGTACAAGTGAATGTTAACATTTCTGATGGCCACTGCAGAATGGTTGTTCCATCTTTACTCAGTACAGGAATGAAATCTCTATATGACCTACTGCATCCATTCATCTCACTTTTTGGACTGGCACAATGCTTTTCCTCTAAAGTAGTTTGAAGTAATTCAGTTATACCCTCTCTGGCAATGTCTCCTGCTGACACGTCTGCAGGTCCTATACTTTCCTTTTCTTGTGAGTTGTATTCTAATATTGGTAATTCTTCATCACCTTTACTGGAAGATGTGTTTTCGGCCTGCATAGCACAAATAGATCTGCGAGGTTCATCAATATCAGTTAACATTCCTGTTGTCAGAGATTGCCCTTCATTGGTTTGGAGGTTTAAGTATGAAGCATCTGCCACATCTGAATATGGTGGTAAAGAATGTGGAACGGTAATGTTGTCGGGTTCATTTTCCTCTTCTTTCTCATGCACGTTATTTGATGTTCTTACTAGTGTTGAATCTGTAGATCCATTACTTTGTTCGATTGAAGGAATAACACAAGTGCAGTTTTCTTCTGACTGTGTACTTGTTTCAGTTGAAGACATAGACTGAAGACCAGACAATCCAGAGACAATTCTGCACTTTGAATCATACTTGCCAATCGCTGATCCTTCTTCATTGTTTTCATAGAAAACAGCAGCTGATGACTCAAGTTTGACAGACGTTTTCTTAGAAAAAGAAAACGAAACTGGTATTTTCTGTCTGTGGACCCCATGAATTTGATTTCTTGTCTTGACATATTCAGGTCTTTTGTTTCCAGTTTCAGAAATTTGACCTGAAATTGAACATGCTTCCTCAGTGTTTGCAGTGCTTTGATTAACTAAGTATTCGCTGTCTCCTGCTTTGCTTCTATCAACTGTGAAAATGTTCTGCTGGTTTTGATTGGCATTTTCAACCACAGCAACAGTTGTAGACTTAAACATTGGACCACTACCCGGAGCACTGTAAAAAGAAAGACAAAATTGAGAATAGCTATATAACATAACATGCTTAAAAGCATAGTCATAACTCATGTAAATAAATCTAGTATTTAGGGCGGTTGAAATATTGAGAAATACTGCTTATTGCCTTAATATTCTTTAAAGATTTTGAGAAAACTTTTGCACTGTGAACCTTCATTATAGACTGCCTGAGCCAAAGAGTACAGTTATTATCTACATCTGATGCAGGAGGATTGTCTCTGACCTGAAGCATGACAAAATAATAAACTAACAATCTGATTCAGAAGCAGCCTATTTGGCTACTGAGCATGATACAATGAGAGTTTGTATTTTTTCATCAGTGTCATGATGATTTAAAAACATCAAGCTACAAACCATTAATAATAATCATCCAGATTTGATACTGTGGCATCCCCATGTAGTGTCTGACTTTTAATTAACAAGTGGGAAGTATACTGCACATGAAAAAAAAACAACTTCAATAGCCCTGAATGTGTCTTACCATTTCATAGCTGGTCTCATGCATATCATCTAGTTCCATTTTACCTTTTTAAATACTTTTATACTTCGATTTGCTCATTTATGCCACATCCGGTCATCCTGCACTCTTTATATTTTATAAATCACTTTACTGAAAAAGAAGAACATTAAGAAGTCAACATTATGAGACAAAACAATGATTCAAAAGTAGGAAGGAAACCTACAGACGATACGCCTGCCATGAAACACGTTATAAATTCAGTACACATGTGAAACTAAGATCAATATTAAAGTAAGACACATTTCATGCAAACAATATACCAGCAAAATTTTCCCTAAACATGCATTACTTGGTAATATTTTCAATCATTTGATGAGTAGAAATCTTCAGGTTAATGCCATACACCCCCAGTTATTACATAACAGTTTGTCCTCTATACCATAATCACATTCATTCTGACACAGATACAATTAGGGTCTGCTACATTTAAGGGATCAGGTGTTTAATCCATGATTGCACCTGCAGCTCATGTACTCATGCTGATCTATACTTGATAGTTATGTTCACTTTTATGCCCACTAACATTTTATATAACCATCTAATATCCCAAATTATACAAAAACTCTCTTCTCTTGTCAATAATTATTTTTAAACAATGTGATTTTTTTCTTCTGACCCAGCTTACTCAGAACCAGTAATAAATATGCAAAGGGCTCTGTACCTTCCAAGCAGACTCCATATTCCTAAGCAAAATCTACTAAGAAATCTGTGTTTCATTCACTAACAGATTTTACCAGAAGATGAAACCATGGCTACATCTTTTCAAATCCGTTATTCTGAGGCCCATTATTTCCTGTAACTTAACCATATTTATAAGAAGCGACTTCCCTAGCGAATTATAGTCTGGCATTTAGGACAGATAATTCAGGCTTGGTGCTGTTAATGAGCTGCTTCCTGCATTCTAGGGTTTGAGTCCCAAACTCTTTATTTGCCTGTAGTGAAAACATCATATAAATTGAGCTAATTACCTAACCAGACACTGGTCTGTAGCAGTTAGGAAACTGAATAAGGCTCTTCAGTGGTCTCCTTAACTGCATGCCTTGTTTCTACCTATGAACATAGATACACCAGTTCCCTTGATAGCCCGACTGACGAGGTCAACAAAATTTACCATGGCCAATAAACTACAAGTCTGACACTTTTTTCTGTCTGCCCGTAAGGATTTAGGAAAAAGCATATATGCCTCCTAATTCCATTATAAGTATCAAATTCTGTTTTAATGTGATATGAATAGTCCATGCAACATTTAAAGCCTAGCAGCCCTAAAGTAGGTCTCAAAATCTGAAACACTAAACTCATTAAACCCTAGTAACTTCTCAATGTGCTTCTCTGTGATTATCTTAATGATCATTATAGGTGTCTGGTTGATGTTGTTGTGTCTTTCGACTTTTCCTGGTTAGGGGTCGCCACAGCGGAACTCCGGTCCGCTAATGATTGGCAGTAGATTTTTACGTGCAGAGTTGCCGGCCCTGACGCACAACCTTCAACGAAGGTACGCCCATTCACGCATGTCTCCACACAGAAGACGCTCTAGCTGAGAATCGAACAGGACAACGTCTTACTGTGAGGTGACAATGCTACCGCAGCACCACTACCGCAATGTAATACCAAGATTTATTTTCACGAATAATTCCAAAACTTTTCTACATATAAGTGATTAAGAGATATCATCTTAAAAGCCTGCATGATATACAAACACAAATGCATGGATATCTGATCTCTACCTATTGTAGCTTAAGATATATATAATGTTGTTTTTTATTATTTTTTCTGTCATAATTCTCATATAGTAGTCAAAATCTTTCAACAAACAAATGACACAAACAGAACTGCTAAGCCTTATATAAAAGCTTGCAGATAAGTGAATGAAATGCTTCTGACAATGTGTCTGTTACTCAAGCAGTTATTGGGATATTATAAGTTATTTGCAAAACATAAACATGTTAATATTTACTGTTGTGAATTATTACATCCAGTTTAAGACATAGAATGAAATTATTATAACCATTGTAAAGACTAGTTTTGAACAGCTTTCAATTTATACTTTTTTAGTAACATTTATGGCTGTAGAGGTGTGATCATTTGTTTGAAGTGTGGTAATATAAATTGATTTTTAAACGTTTCTGGATGCGACAGAGTTCCATTGAAGGAAAGAGTTAATCTTCCCTTTGTTTTGGATAAAGTTAGAAAAATCTCTGCAGCTATTCCTCCTGTGGGAGTTTTATAGGCAAACCCTATAAAACATACCTGGCATAATTGTGTACTAGTGCATATAAACATTGAACTCTTGCCTAACAAAACCATCTCTCTCTGAACACCACCCCACCCAAACATTCATATTAGAGTGAGCCATACAACCCTTCAATAAAGCTTTCAGTATACCTGTATAAATGAGGCAACCCCACAAGGTTACTTTTGTGAAGGGAACAGATCTGCTCTGAACAGAATAACCCATACAACAGTATAAAGGAAAATGTGCACATTACAATAAAAATCAGAGTGCTCAGCTTCAGCTGAAAAAGTCAGTTTATACATTAAAATAAGCACATCAAAAAGTTGTGAAAAATCCTATGAGACTGAAGAAATGAATTGTAGACTTGCACTGAATAAAAGAATTATAGACTTACATTGATGAAATGAATTATAGACTTGCATATTAAAAGCAAATGACTCAGAACTCAGAGTTATCCCTCCAGATCCTTTTCTTGCTGGGACACTTCATCTTTATTTTACATTATCACATGGTTATTAGACAGAGAAACTCAAAGCAAAAAAAAAAATACCCGATGCAGCAAAATTTTCTCTCTGAGTTGTCAGTTTGTTGCCATTGTGTCATCAGCTGGTTCTGGTTGCATTCTAAGAAGGTGATGACAACATCAGCAGGTAGATTATTTTTTAGCCAATCACTGCATAATAGCATTCATGGAGTCTTCTGTAAGACAGCCCACATTTTAGATAGTGATATAGGAATTTAATTGACTGTGGATCACTCAAAAAAAAAAAAAAAAAAAAAAAAAAAAACAAGGCACAGTTTAGAGATAAAGCAATCACAATTTGCAAACTGTACAAAAATGCAAAGGTTCACCAAAGCACAGAAACTGATATGAAAAATTCAGGTGTCTAAAACCATTCAATAACACATGCAGCTGTTACTAGGGACATGGTAGTTCAGAATAGCACTGGACAATTGAGAGATTACTCAAACAGTATTCCCTTTCATACAATTAATTGGAAAAGCCATTGTCTGCATTACTGCCTTTCCCATTTTAAAGATGGGAAATTTCTCAGGGATTTTCATCCTGACATACTTCTCTGAGGCATCCTACCAGTAACTTGAGGATGACTCATCTGAATCTACATCTCCATTACTCCTGCTGACAAATCATGACAATTGCCTGGAAAGGTCTTTCTTGGATATATCAAAGGAATTTCAATCAGAGAGCACATGATTCTCCCCAATCCTGAAGATGCTACTAAGAGCTCATGACGCCACCAGAATCCAATTTTTGTAAAAGTCTCTATCACAATGAGTATAGAACTTGTTATATGGCTTATGTTGTTTTGAAGGATACTAACCCTTTGGAATCTTGTGATTTTTATTCCTTCAGATGGAACTGCAGTCCATTCATTAAGTTCCATTACATATAACCTGTGTGAGCCACACCACCATTTTTCTAAGGCACTCCAGTGAAACATTGATTTTTTTTCTTCTGCCACTACTTTCCAGTTCAACTGGTGTAGCTTTCATTACCTCAAGCCAAGCTTTGGTAGAAGTCTTTCTGTGCTGCATGCCCTGGATGCCAGTGCCTACCTCCTGTACACAGACAGATTGCTGGGAGAGTACTTCCAGATTGGAAGTCTTATAATCTTTGGCAATGATCAACTAGCAGCATGTTAGCATTTTGCAGCTCAGTCAGTCTGATCCATCTTACTCTCTGTTGGGTCATTCTCCCTGACATTTGTAATCTCTGTTGTTCTGTCTGCATGGTATGTTAAGCAACATGACTCCATCACTATCTTGCAGATAGCATTTCTTGAATCCTTTTTTTTTCTGGTCATGGACCATAATAAAATACTACACAAGTTTGCAGTTAATGTTCATCTACTACTCACCAATCTAAGGCACAACGATTTGATATTACTGAGTTTTATTCAGAGTCAGAGTAAGAATGGAGCTTGGCAATTAGGCATGATGACGGCTCTCCATTTTGACCAGACATCAGAATCTTTAATTTTTTGATCATTTTCTGAAAAATTAATTTAATATTTCCCTGTACTTCTGTACTGTTCATATTTTTAATCTTCTTACTTCAGGGTTAAATTTTATCATCTATGCCTTTCATGCTATTATAGTGAGGATCTGGGAAATAAATAATTTTCAGGATTTAAGTACACCAGTATTTCACAGTTGTACACATTAGACAATCCATCACTGAGTTGTTCTGAAATAAATGGCATATATATTTTTTTAACTGACAATCTTAATAGTTATGACCATAGGGTGTACTAAGTTGCCATTGTTTTTGAGGTGGAAGACACACAAAAAAAAAAAAAATGTATTCCAAAAAGAAAGAAAATGTAATGGTTTTATAAAATCGCCCTTGAAATATCATTTAACCAGGCCAGCATCCATGTGCCCCACATCTATTTTACTGCATTGCTGGGCTGATTGTGAATCCTAAGGGCTTCTTGGGGGCTCAGACATCTTTTGCATGTGCCTGGGGGGAGGGTTATTTATATGTCTTACCCACTCCCTTCCCTGCCTCCCGCTCATATCAATTACATGTGAGGTCAACTCCCCTCTTTTCACCATACCTCTCCTAAGAGAGCATTATCAACAAATACCTTCCAATCTATGATGAGCACATCCATCTCTCCCTGTCACTTCATCAAAAGTTCAAATTGCTAATTGAACCTGGATTTACTGAACTGTAGAAAGGACGTTACCTCTCTATGGTACTTAAAGAAAAAGTAAAATGCTGATTGCATTTCATACACTGCAATCAGTAGTCCCACTGCTGACTTTTCATCTTGAAGTATATTCATCCACAGATTCTCTCAGGAGCTGCATGGTATTCTTCCATGAATTAACATAATTTTATTTCTCTGTGTCAGACATATATGAAATAAATGAGGTACTAAAACAAATTCTTAAGCAGGTATCTTACTTGATGTTTTTCATCTGGACTGAAGAGATCAGTACTGCATTTTTGAAGTATTCCTCATAAAAGTACAATGAAGAAACTTTATTTGAAACTGAAGTAAATTAAGAATGTTATTTTGCTGTGTAAGGTTTTCTCCTTTTTTGATTTCAGTAATAATCATTATTTCTTTAATAGTTTAGAGCATTTAAAATCATACTTTATAATTTACAATATTGTTATGCACCTCATTAACTTTAGTAATATCAGTCTGTCATAAGATGTTATTGACAAATATAAAAAGTGAACGAAGGAAAGTAGAGTTGTTTATGAAAACTTACCATAACAGCAGATGTTCAAATGATCACTGCTGCAGCATTCTTAACTATATGGGTTATATCCTGCCAAGGATAAAACAGCCTGCCAGCTTCCATAGCTTCAGGGCACCTTTCACACCACCAAACTGTCATGCAGCTTGAGCTGAGCTGACTAGATGACAGGTTTGGAAGCAAGCCTTTCAGAGTTTTCATGAAAACAGATCGAGGGAGGTTGAGCCCTGAAAGTGCAATCCTAGGCAGAACAAAAAAATAGATAACCATACAATGGGATAAACAAATAAACAACATACCATAAGACAATGGTGATAGAGAGAGAGAGAGAGAGAGAGAGAGAGAGAGAGAGGCTATTGCAAGAGAGATCACAAACATCTACTGTTACAGTAAATTTACTTACAAAACTGTATTATGTTCATCATGTTGATCACTGCTGCAGTAGCCATAGGTATATAGCTAGATTGCCCTAGCTTACTACATTTGGGAGGTGGAAGGAGAAGAACCCATGAGCCCCCTGTAAAATTATCTTTGCAAAGTCTTACCAAGACCTAAAGAAGGAATCAAGCCCGTAGTGCTTTGTAAAAATACATACTGATAACCAAGTTGCAGCTTCAAGAATATTTCTAGAATTTAACCCCTTTCTAAAAAGCCATAGAGTAAGTGAAGACCCTAGTAGTGTAGGCCTTGCAGCTACTGTAAAAGTGTTTTTTTTTTTTTTTTTTTGTGCAGAGTATAACAAAAGGTAATAGCCTTAGACAACCATTTGGAAATAGTTTTGACAGAGGTTGTCTCTTCTTCTGACCTTCATAAGAAACAGACAGTTGATCCAACAATCTGAAAGATTTAGTTCTGTCAAGATAGTACCTGAGTTGTCTGTGGAGATCTCAGGTATGGAGAATCCTTTCTCCCTCATTTTTGGATTCAGGAAAGAAAATGTGAAGATGGATAGTCTGGCTTGAAGTAAACCTGGATAAGCATAAATGAAGTATTAGTTCTCAAAAAAAACTGACCCTGTGGGGAATGAGATAGGGTTGACTCACCATAAGAGCTTGCAGCTCAGATACCCTTCTTGTAAATGTTACATTAATCAGTAAAACCATTTTTCCACGCTAAAAACCTCAAGTCAGACAGGTTAGGTGGTTCAAATGGAGCATGTATTAGATTTTCTAACACAACATTAAGATCCCAAAGAGTGGCTACTGTTTTTCATGGAGACCTCTTATGCAAAATCCCTTTCAAAAACATTTTGAAATGGGAATTCATTGAAAGAAGAGGATCCATGGGTAGACATGCTGAAATGAAGGATTCATGAACCTTGATAGAGATGTAAGAAAGGCCATAGGATAGTAACTCACACAAGTATTGTTAAACCAGGAAACAACTAGCCTTGAATGGGTGTTGGTTATGTTGTCGGCAACAACTAGAAAACCTTTTCCATTTGCTAATATATGATTTTCTCATTGCAGGATTTTTTACCTACTTTAATACCTGCTGCACATCCTCAGTGAACAGGTGCCTAAAATGAATTAAGGCTCTATCATCCAGGAAGTTAGTTGAAGCTGATTGGTGTCAGGGTGTATCAAACACATTTGTTATTGTGTGAGTAGATCCAGTCTGTGAGGAGGCTTATGGTAATTTGCCCTGGCCATTTCTAAAAGAAGGGAGAACCACAGTTGTCTTGACCAGAAGTGATTCACCACATTGGTCTTAGGGGATTCCTTCTAAATCTTCAAATGTCCTATGGATATTAGGGAAAAGGGTGAAAGAGCATGCAAGAACATTCTTGCCAAGGAAAAGAAAATGTGTGTCTTCCAGGTATTCTTGCATGTAGTCCTTAAGCAGAATCTTATGATCCAACAGATACACACCCAGCCACCGGAGCACAGAACCAGCAATAAAACACTGAAAATCACACCAAATTGCATAAGCTTCTGGTATCTGTGTGGCAAAGTGGTCTAGATAACAACCAGCTATATCAAAACGTCAGGAAAGTCAAAACTCTGTTCAGAGGCGTAAAAATAATTCCTTTAATCACAGAAAGTAAGCGCTTTCGCCCGGAGGCTTCTTCAGACTTATACATAAACCATTTCCTTCTCAACATTTAAATAGTTCTCCATGTGATTTCATTGGTTAATACATTACTTGAATTTATCACAATATAATTGATTAAAAACTCTAAAATTCTAAGCAAAACATGAACTACTTGATAAAACCTGTCAGTAAAAAATGTGTCAATAATAAAAACACACATACTTTCCTTACCTATTACATATAGAAATTATTTATACATAAGTGTATTGCAAAACTGTAAACATTAGCTGAATTTCTAATTTAATAACTGCATGAATTCTAAGAGCAGAACGCTCACATAAATTAAAATCACATATACCTCATAGTGCACAAAAGGGACCCAGTCTATATCTTCCTTTTAAGTTTCCTGTTTCTCAGAATGGGCTTAATTTGTGTTTTATAATTTAATCCAGGTGCATGGTCAGCTTTACACCTAATTATCCATTTTAGTTCACATTCTAGGGTGAAGTTGATGACATCTCCCCCCCTCGGATTAACATGAATTTTTTGTATGACACAAAACCTAAAAGTATGATTGGAACCCAGATCTTTACAATGTTTCGCTAATGCATTGCAATCGGATCCTAGCCTGATATGGTAGGTGTGTTCTCTAATGTGTTCCTTCAACGACCTATTAGTTTTTCCGATGTAGAACGCAGGACATGCCTCACACCTGGCTAAATAAACAACATCCCTACTGCTACAATTAGTGTTAGTACTAAAATTAAACACTTGCTTCGTGGTTGGATGCGTAAAAGTGGTAGCTTCATGTATATACATACACCGATTACACTTTCCACATGGTGTTGTATTAGAACTGCCCCTATTCATATCTTCCCCTCTCTTGGTGTTCTTTGGGTTGCACAGTAATCTCTTGAGATTTGGTTTATTTTTATAATAAACCTTAGGCTTAGGACCTACAACCTGCTTAATGTCATCATCTAACAGTAGGATATCCCAATTTCTAGCCATGAGTTCTCTTAGCTGCAGGGCATCTTTGGTAAAAAACAGAGGGGCCCTGAAATCATGTGTGGTCAGTGTATTATTGATGACAGGGGGACTAACTAATTCAGAATAATACAGCTTCGCTGTATTACTTCTTAATCCATTGACTTCTAAAATCCTTTTTTCCACTATCTCCCTGTTGTAGCCTCTCTCTTTCAGTTTAACTCGTAGACCATCTAACTCATTCAAATATCCTTCATTAGATGGGTTAAGCCTAGAGGCTCTCACAATCTGCCCTTTCACCACGTTGTCAAATACAAAACTAGGGTGCATGCTATTCCTATGGAGAAGTGTGTTTCTATAACACAATTTTCTATGGACAGAAGTGTTAAGCATCCCATTACTCAGTCTGTTTATACCTACGTCTAGGTAAGAAATTTCATCCTTAGAAAAATTCAGGGTGAATTTGAGGAATGCCGTGGAATTATTCATTAGTTCAACTAACTCAAACAAAGAACTTACATCACCAAGCCAAACCAGAAAGAGGTCATCCACGAACCTGCGGTATATACCTACATATCTTGAAAACAAATCCAGCTTATAAAGAAAGCTTTCTTCCCACCAAGCCATAACAAGGTTGGCGTAGCTATTGGCACATGAAGTTCCCATAGCTACGCCATCCCTCTGTAAGAAGATGTCATTATCAAACATAAATATATTGTTCATCAAGATAGTTTCAAAAAAAAGGGATATCAAATCAATCTTCTCATCTGAGAAATCTGAATAGCTCCTCAAATAATCTTGTACATACTGGATACCCAAATCATTTGGAATTACAGTAAATAAACTGACCACATCCAAGGTGACTAAAAAATAGGATAGAGTATCATCCTGTCTGCTCATATATGAATACAAATCAATCAAGAATTGTTTACTGTCCCTCAATATGTTACTATTAGCATCTACCAAAGGTCTTAAATGGTATTCTGTAAAAATAGAGAGTGGTTCAGTGATCCATCCTTGGCCTGCCACTATTGGTCTCATTGGTGGCCTAACTTGTGACTTGTGAACCTTCGGTAAGCCTTGGATGATAGGTATTAAAGGGTTCTGGACCTTTAAGTATTCATACAATTCCTTAGTGATGAGAGAGGACATAAGTAAATCGTCTAACATAAAAAACGTCTGAAACACCTTGTCTGATACCGTGGTCATGTCTATTCTAACATAATAATTCGTGTCACTCAAAAGTTCTAGCATAATGGAAGTATATTCATCAGTATCCATGAGGACAATTGGGCCACCCTTATCAGCTGGTCTGATAACTAGGGTCTGGTCATTCCTTAGATCTTTTAGGGCTTGCCTCTGTGCAAACGTTAAGTTATTCCTGTATCTCATACCTTTACTCTTTTCAAAATAATCATGTATATCACTTTCCAGCTTTCTAGAAAAGACATCTACTATTGGATGTAATTGTGGGATGTAGGTACTGTTTGCACGAAAGCCAGGACCATTTGCTATATCATTGGAGCTTCCAAAATCTAATTTGAGTTGAACATTCCTAACAAACATTTTAGCATCTATAACTGAGTCAACAACATTGCTTCTTTTCGTAGGGATAAAACTAAGTCCTTTATTTAAAACCTGTGTTTCATGAATAGTTAAATCTCTACTAGATAAATTAACTATCAATGATTCGTTTTCCCCACATCTTCTTCAAAGTGGGGCCTTGATATTCCTCGTATGACACTTTCCTTTTTTGCCTTCCCCTGCTTGCTGAGCGTCTCCTCCCCAAATACTGATCTTGTGCAATGGGGAAAGGGGTATGCACAGTCCTGTCCTCTGTATACCTTGTAGACATGTGCACAGAGCTAACGCCTGATTTAGGTCTAACTGCAGGCTCCGTACTCACGGAGACATTATTCATAGGACTAGACATTCCTGCTGCTTCAACTCGGCACGTATCTACTTCCAAATTACCTGATAGACTTCTATTTTTATTATTAATGATAGTGCTATCAATAACATTCTCAATGGGAAGAGGCTCATTCGTTACTAATAAGTTGCTATTATTTGTTGTAAAATCATTAGAAACATTCACAGAATCAACAGGTACAGCATCATGTAAATTATTAACAGCATTACTAACAGAGTTATTTGCATTCACAACAGCCATATTTGAACTGTTCCGTGAAGTATTGTTAACATTTTGGCTATTAAAGCGTTGCCTAGGCCAAGTGAACACATTGGAGTTTCTAAAATCCCTTGTGTCCCTTAGTATTTTATTCTTTTTTTGATCTAACATACGTCTCTCTATCACTGAGACATTATCAATTATTTTTTCAATTCTGCTATCCGTGTTGTCACCCGGAAAGTTTAATTTAATACTTTCAAACAATTTATTCACTTTCAGTCTAAGTTCAGTCTCTTCCGGTAGATTGAAGTCAATAAGCAACTTCATATAGTTAAAACTAAGCTCAATGTTGAGCTGTTGCCACTTATAAAGTAAGTCAGGAAGTCTGTTACCTGACGTGGGCATTTTCAGGACCCGCAAACCACGGGGTATAATCCTTTTCGCTAAACATGCCTCAAAGTATTGTCTCTGCAATTGTAGTTTCTTTAGCCTTAAAAGATCGTTTTCCAGCGTATCCAGATCCTCAGAGAGCTTCAACACATTGTCATTAGATGTAACGCCATCGTTCGATTCAACGTTCGGTTCATAGTCTAACAGTAGATTGTCTCTGCCAGTCACACAAACATGAAAACGTTCATTCCTTAAAGGCACAGGATTATAAGGCAGCTCTATGGCAGTACTTGCATTAGGACTCACCGCCATTCCCTTCGGCCGGTGTGTGAAGTAAAAAATGTAAAATATGATCCAACAGATACACACCCAGCCACCGGAGCACAGAACCAGCAATAAAACACTGAAAATCACACCAAATTGCATAAGCTTCTGGTATCTGTGTGGCAAAGTGGTCTAAATAACAACCAGCTATATCAAAACGTCAGGAAAGTCAAAACTCTGTTCAGAGGCGTAAAAATAATTCCTTTAATCACAGAAAGTAAGCGCTTTCGCCCGGAGGCTTCTTCAGACTTATACATAAACCCTTTCCTTCTCAACATTTAAATAGTTCTCCATGTGATTTCATTGGTTAATACATTACTTGAATTTATCACAATATAATTGATTAAAAACTCTAAAATTCTAAGCAAAACATGAACTACTTGATAAAACCTGTCAGTAAAAAATGTGTCAATAATAAAAACACACATACTTTCCTTACCTATTACATATAGAAATTATTTATACATAAGTGTATTGCAAAACTGTAAACATTAGCTGAATTTCTAATTTAATAACTGCATGAATTCTAAGAGCAGAACGCTCACATAAATTAAAATCACATATACCTCATAGTGCACAAAAGGGACCCAGTCTATATCTTCCTTTTAAGTTTCCTGTTTCTCAGAATGGGCTTAAGCAGAATCTTGCCATCTGATTGCTCAGAGAGAGGAAACAAAGAGATCTACTTGAGGAATTTTCAACAGATGGATCAAATCTTGGAAGACCCCCGATATAATTTCCATTCGCGTGGGTCTGACCTTATCCTGCTCAGCTTGTCAGCCCCTCAGGTTTGTTTTGATGGAATGTATGTAGGATGTCTGCAGAGTGAGATTGTGCTTTGAAGCTAATCCCAAGCTAGCATATCTTATTTGCAGAGGTGGTACATCCTGATTCCTCCTTGATGCACCACATTACTTCATGTAACCTCATGTCACCACATGTAACAAATTGAAGAGGTCCCATAAACCAAAGATGATTCAGAGAGTAAAGTGCCTTGATCAAGGCAAGCATCTATTTTATATTAATGTGCTTGCATCAGTCCTTGGTGTCCCACATACCTTGTTCTTTTATCTATTCTAAACTTGCTCTGCAAGCAAAGTCTGGGTTATCTTTGGTGACGGACCACTTTGGAACAGGGAGAGAGAAGGAGAGACCTGGGTTTAGGGATATCTGCTGTCTCCACCAAGTAATTTCTCTTCTAACAAACCTCACCACTTGGGACCTGAAAAAACAAGGGTTGTTGGTGCTGGGACCAAAGAGACTTCATATACCACTGCATCATTCTTATTTGTAGTCTTGACAGTGGTATCATGAGAATCATAGAAGGATTGAGAACAAAAATTCTGAGGTATTCGATTATAGTGATTGAAATCTGTGTGGAAAGCCCTAGAAAGATATATATATATATATATATATATATATATATATATATATATATATATATAAATAATGCCTTCCACATGTTTAGACCAACTGCTGTGCAGGAGGGAAAAAGTGTAGCTGTCTCAATCTACATCCTGAAGAGACTCACATCATGGCTGGTAAAGTAACATGATGCATTAGATCTTCATGTCAAAATAACGATCAATAAGGTCCCATACCATATATTAGCCAGTATAGAACTCCCCCTGTGACAAAAAAAAGCCACAAGACCTATTTACAGGAACTAGAATCACTCGGTATTCAAAGCAATACCATTTTCCTAGTTTTTTTTTTTTTACAATACAGTAGTAACCCTCCCATTCTATCAGAAGCCAGCTGTCATTAAGGGACAATTGGTTTATGCTGCTAGGATGGTTACTAATTATAAAGATTTTATTGAAGAGTGTAATAATTTGACTGTGATGTTTTCCAGTAGAGGATACCCGGCTAAACTGATTATGGATATCAAGAGTGAGGTTATCTCTAAGCATTGTTCTGATGTTTATGCCACATTGTTATGTAAAATGGGGACTGATGTATCTGGTGTCAAAAATCCACAACAAACTGCTACAATTGCAGTATGATAGGCTGATCAGACTGCATACAGAAGTATTGAACATGGCAGTTTAGCATGTCTTTCGGGCTTTGGCCATTCCTTTGTTACTATCCTTAGTGCTGACAGTGATCGTATTTCAGATATCATCAATAAACAACTGGCAGTTTATCATGAATGATAATGACACCTATGAAATGTTAGGAGCATGGCCAAAAATTGTATACAAACGAAACATTTGTTTTAAAAATATTTGGATCATATATCCAGTGCCCATGTCCCTAATTTATTTATTTATTTTTATTTTATTTTCCATTTGTTGACTGGGAAAGTCTGACTGCATACATGTCCATTTTCAACAGAGGCCCGGGAAGAAAAACTCCAAAGGTAGTTACAAGAACAAGCATAACAAAATGTACAGTCAAAGTTTAGAAGCTCAGTAGAGACATTTGAGTTATACAGTCAAAGACTTAAGATATAGCACACGTAATGAAAACACGTTACATAGTATAATTGCACAGCTATTCCAAAAATTTAGTCAGGTGTAGAGCAGGAGCATAGCCAATGTTTATTAAGGTACTGCTTCAGACTTTTCTTAAATTATGTTAGGGAGGTCTCCCGAGTAATGTCATCAGGCAGTGCGTTCCAAGTTTTACCAGCAGAATTGGCAAATAGAGAGTTACCTGCCATGTTTTTGGATTTAACAGTTTGGAATACCAATCTATTAGATGAGCGAAGTGGTCTAATGTACTGTGGGGGTAGATAATATTTTTAAGAACAGGAATATCGTCTGGTTGGTTAAGTACTTTGGGAGCCATTATTAGTTGAATGTACTTTAATAGGCTGGTCAACTCTAGCTTGGCCAAATAGCTTAGGTGCTTACAGTGATGTGTTCTGTAAGGCATACCAGTGGCAAATCTAGCTATGTGGTTATAACAGGTGGAGATTTTATTAAGATCACATTTGTTTAAGTTGGTAAGCAGAGGGAAGGCATAGAAAGGGTAGACAGTAGATGAGAATGAGCTATGACTATTCTAGCAGGTGGGGTAACAAAAGGTTTAATCCTATATAATGTACCAAGTTTTTTGTGAATGGTTTTAATAGTTTGGTTGACAAACGTATCAAATTTGAGACTGTTATCAACCAAAACTCCAAGAAGTTTTGTGCACTCATCAGGAGATATTGTAGTACCACTATTTGATTTTATAGACAAGGGTAAAACAGAGGATCTTTGGGTGGGAGAGAAAAGTAGGAGCTTAGTTTTACTTGGATTCAAAATAAGTCGATGCTCAGAAAGCCAGTTTTCAACTATATTAAAGATATTCTGGGTTAGTGACTACAATACTGTTTGGGAGGTAGCTGAGCAGATTAAAGTAGAGTCATCTGCATATTGAATGCAGTTAGCATTTGGAATGGCTAAATGGAGGTCAGTGATAAAAATGGAAAACAATAGAGGACCCATAAATGATCCCTGGGGGACTCCAAGGGAATTAGAAAGGAGGTTGGATAGTTTATTTTACCATAGGATGGGCTGTTGTCTATTAGGTTCATAGGTTCATAGGTACATACTAGGCTATCTGCCTGAGGGCATCTATAAGCCTAGCCAGAATGTGTTGGCTTTTGCCACCCCCTTAGATTAGTTCCCTGTGCCTCGGTCCAGCAGAGCCATTAGTTCCCTGTGCCTCTGTCCAGCAGAGCCACTGCAGTTATCCTCGGGGTAAATTTTCTGTTTCCCATCCACTCGTCAAGGTTTCTCTTGAAGAGTGTTAGTGAAGGGCTCTGCCTAATGTAGATTGGAATCCTGTTCCAAAGCACAGGGAGTCTCTGGGACAGGAATCTATCCCTCCAGCACGTTTGATTTATCATTGTGGTGAGGTTTAGCTCCCTATAGCATGTGGCTCTTGGGGATTTGTTTTTTTTTTTAGGTGGAGCATGTCCATCATTTCTGGGTTGGACATGGCCTTGTATGTCAGGAAGAGATCACCTCTGAGTAAGCGGTATGCAACCGAGTACAGCTAGAGTTTCTTCAGTCGGACTGCATAGGGCATCTGTTTGAGGCCAGTAATCCTCTTGGTGAGGTACTTCTGTGGTCTTTCCAGCTGTTGCAGGTGGCTTGTAAGGTACAACCCAAATGGGACGTTGTACTCTATGATGGGTCTGATGAGTGATAAGCAGAGGGGCACAATAACCTCTTTTGTTCTAGATGCGAACCCTTTTGTGATTAGGTGGGCCACACAGAAGGATTTTCTAACCACCTTGGCAATATGATTATCAAAGGAGAGATTACTATCTACTTAGGTCCCCAGATCCCTTATTACATTTTCTGTATTTAGGGGACTACCACATATGTGGTAGTTCACGGGTACTTTGTTTTTTTTCCAAAGGGGATGACTATGCACTTTTTGGAATTTAGCTTGAGGCCATGATTTTGACACCAGGTATCCATCTCAGTGAGACCCTTCTGGAGGATATCTGTATCAGCTGGAGAGTCAATTATGGCCCCCAGTTTGCAGTCGTCTGCAAACTTGGACAGCCATAGTCCTCCTGTGCTTGTCTGTACCTCTGAGAAGTATATACCGAACAGGAGGGATCCCAAAATTGCAAAGATATGATTGAAACCACTGGAAAGAATGATTATTTAAGGAAATTGCTTTCAAGGTGGAAATAAGTAGTTGATGGTTAACCATATCAAAAGCCTTTGAGAGATCTAGAGAAAGGCTGAAGATTGTCTATTGCTGTTTCTGTTATAGTTAATAGCATCCAAGAAGGTCAGAAGGGCTGTGGTGGTACTACGATGTGGTCGAAAGCCATGCTGAGATTTTGCCATTGGTGGTTCTGGATTATGTAGTGCAAAAGCTGCTTATAGATGCAATTTTCCATAATTTTAGCCAGTGGTGATAAGATAGCTATAGGCCTATAATTAGAGAGATCAGTGGAGCTACCAGAGAGAGGGGACTGTAGCCTCTGATATGCTATGGTTGATCAGGATGGAAATGGGATATGCTATGACTTTTGCTGCTTTTTGCAGGTATTCAGCAGGGAGATGGTCAGCAGATGGGGTGGTGGGTTTTAGTTTTTTGATTAGGGAGCAGATGATGGATGTAGAGACTGGAAGGAGGCTAAAGGAGACTTGGGTACTGGGAATGGGAAACTGTAAGTTAGAGGAACACTTAGGTAGTTGACTGGCTAGGGCCTGGATAGTCTCAGTGAAGAAATTATTAAAGTTATTAGCAGCATCATCCGATGGTTTATCAGTGGAGGCTGAGGGAGTAGGTGTGGTGGATTGATCTGGGTGCAGTAGTGTATTTATACCTGCCCCATATTTTTGAGGGTATTTTTCATTGCTATTCTGAAGATGGAAGTAGTATTTTTTTTATCCAGTAAGATGGCTCTTTTAGTCTCATTCCTAAGTTGCCGAAATTTGTTATGAGCCTGAGGAGATTTAGTGGAACACCACGTGGCCCAAACCTTATTTCTGAGCGAGATTCTTAATTTGGTTTCCTTAGAAAGCCATGGCACAGTTTCTGCTTTAGTCCTAATGGTGCAGGCAGAGGCATGGGAGTCAAGGATGGCTAAGAATTTTTCATTAAAGTAAGAGACACCTTCATCTAGGGGTAAGTTTTCAGGGGGGACCAATTGCATGATTTAAGTTCCTCTTGAAACTTGGTAAGGTCAATGTTCTTGTTATTTCTAACTGTTCTATAGGTGGGGTGGTGGGGGTTATTGGTATTGTGTTTAATTATATAGGTGAGAAAGTGATCACTGAGGTCATCAGGGAGGGTTCCAGATATATATATTTGGGGGTGACTATTGATAAGAATCCACTCGAATATACTTTCTTTGCTATTCGATTTATCTATCCTGGTGGAGGATAATATATATTGGAAAAATGTCCAAATGTGGCTTTTATTCACAATGCCAGTTCATTTATTGTAGTGATGAGATCCAAGTCAACAACAAATGTATAAAAATACTATTTCGCTCTGTGTACCTGCTGCCCTACCTTTTACATCAGCAAGGCAGAGCAAAAATTGAGAAAGCGGATCTACAAGCGTAGGTACAACATTGGAAAGCAAACGTCTACCAAAACATTGTATAAGCAAACTGACAAAAACAACGAGCATACATTTTATTTTTTGGAATCATTAAAAAGGTGGATGTCAGTCCAAGGGGCAGTCCATGAACTATAGTACAGGAAAAGAAAGAACTCTGGAGGCAGATTTTTTTAGATGCTACCTCACCCGCAGGATTGAATGATATTATTTCTATTAATAATCTCCTTAAAATGAAGGCTTATTAAAAATAAATTAGCCAGTTCTATATATTTATTATTGTCAAATAGCATGAATGTTTCTGAATAGGGGCAGGTATGATTATTATTTAGCAGTTTGACACATCGTATGTCTGTCAGCCCATAGTACTGGACATAGGATATAAGTGTGAGATTCTTTTTATGAGTGTTAGTTATTTATATATATTTTTTCAGGGTTGGTGTGTTGAATATTTTATTATGAATTTATTACATTTACACATTCAGTATGCTGCTAATAATAGTTAAATTTTGTTGAATGTAGCTTTAAAGATCTAACTTCAGACCTGTTTAAACATCCACATGACAATTTTACTATATTAAGGCGATCATATGATCTAATTATTTTATCTGAGGACGTTTAAAACGTAATTGGATGAAAGCACTTACGCGTTTTTATTTTAAATAAAAGTTTCAGTTGATTTTACAGTGGCTGTTTGTGGATTTGACCAGGCATATTGCTTCAGCAACATTTCAGTTGTTTAGGTTGTGTCTGTTCTGTTGGTATCCATTAGAGAGGACACAAACTAAATCTCTATCCAAAGGAGAATGAGTAGTAGCTCAAACAGTAAAAGAATTTAAATTATTTAAGGCAAAACATTCTTCATACTTCCACAAGAAGTCAGGACAAACCTTAACATATCAGCTTTACAATTCAAAAATTTAAAAATCAAAGTTGCAGAAGCATATGCTTTTTCCATACTTATCAATAATCTTCCCATCCTTATCAGAAATAGTAGGATTGGAATTAACTATGTGTTTAATAACAGAAGGATTAATGAAAGCTATACCTGCTGGATCAGGTTTGGGAAAAGTCTATAAAAACGTAAAAGACTGTAAGGCACCAAGTCGGGTTTGGCATAATGGTAAAGGTCTTTACCTTATAGACATAAACTACAGAGTTTGACTCTCACTCCAATGGTTATGAACTAGGCTTATAATGGCCTTTCAGAGCAGTTAGCCTAGTTTTCACCTATGACGTTTATATATTTCTATCTCCCTTTTTAGGGACCGCCATCAGATGGTCAAAAGATTACAAGCAGTAATACACACAGCAGGTTCTTTAATTTCCTACTGTAACAGTTCATAGTATTTTCTTGGGACTGAGAAACTACGGTGTTCTCTCACTGAGAACATTGGCACTTCTAGAAATAGTTTCAGAGAAAGAGACTCTCCACAGGGAGAGTAAGAATCTGAGCTCTCCTCTGAGTCTGAATCAGAAACCTGAGGAAGAACTCCTGTCTCTGTCCATTCATCATCCTGTCTAGATTCAAAATATTGAATCTTTTCAGGAAAAGAGGTACCATTGTTCTTTTAACATAAACCATTGTATGAGAAGGATCAGCAGATTGAATTAAACCCTAAGCTACACACCAGTAAACTATGCCTGTCTAAAGAATTTTGAGGAGGAGGGAGATACATGTTTAGTTTTTTGTTTCTTTTTGACAAGAAAAATGGGACCAACAGTGTTGTTTATGACAGCAGCAGCTTCCCAAGGAATGGGTACAACATTCTGACAAAACAGGGAGGCCTTCCATGTGCTCTCTTCTAGTACTGACAAGAGTGAATCTCCCTTGCTGACTGAGGGGACCCCAACAGCTGCAAAGGACATGCATAACCCACAGTCTATACTGCCTATAGATGCTACACCAGAGCGATCAGATGTAAAAGATGAGTCATCTGAGGTGCAATTAATGGTCAAAGTGTCTGAAGTAAATTGCTAATCTGCTGTGATGGTAAAGGCTGTTTGCTTAACTTTTACTTTTTGTGACTGGAAGAAGGACTGACCATGGGAATGACAGATTGTTCCATGATAAAGCCAAAAATGTTGCCTTTTCCCTGGGAAAACAAAGCAACAGCTGCTGGTAAAAACAAAATGAATGCAAAAGTCACTTTTTTTCAAAGACAAACCCTGGGATTCAATAAACTCCATACAGGAATAGTACTGTTCCTGCACAGAGTGGTTCATGTCCGTGTAGCCACAACAGAGCGCCTTGCATATTCATGAAGGTATGCGGCTGTTTAACCTACATGGACACGAACCGTGAATGAGTGCAGGGGGTATGTTCAAGTAGAGCATGGACATTGAACATGCCCCCTGCACTCAGAAAGTGCCATACGGCACTTTCTAATCATGATCTGGCATAATATTAGAAAATTTCTCTAATATTGTGCCAGTATTTCAGTGTTTGCGGAAACTGAAATGAAACAAATCATCATTTTCAGACTGAAATACATACGGCAGCAGGAAAGAAATGCAGAGGGTTTGTGACAGGTTCTGTGACACACACCCTGCATTGTAAAAGTGCCATATGACACCTCGCAACCTGCTAAAGCAGGAAATGTGTACAAAGGCACAAATAATGGGGGATAAAGCCCTGAAAAAGGAAACATCTTACATATTGCCCTCACAAACTTCAAAAGTTGATAGAAAACAGGTCATGCATTAGCATGAATTTCCAAAGGCTAGAAGTCTGAAAGTCAAATTTATGCCAATATTCCCTGACAGCAGTCAATGTGGACAAAGGCACAAATAATGGGGGGACAAAACACTAAAAATAGGAACACCACATAAATATTGCTCTCACAAACCTAGAAAGTTGATAGAAAACAGGATATATATTAGCATGAATCTCTGAAGGATAGAAGCCTGAAAGCCAAATGTATGCCATTATTTCCCTACTCCAGTCCTCAATGACTTGTCAGAACACCACAATACTCACTATATAACATAATAATATAATAATATTATATATTTTTTTCTAGGTAAGGAATGTTTAAGCATAGCTAAGTGCTTGTGTGTGTTATGGCCCTCTGCTTACCATAGCTTAAACAACCCATAGGAGATAAATACAAATATACAGGTGAAACTGCCAAGCTGAGATAGTGTAGTGGTTAGAGTCCTGGCTTTACATGCAGACGTTGATGGTTTGAGTACCAAAACAGGCAAGCTATTTTTATATCGGAAAGGATTAAAATTATTTTTTTAAACTTAAATTATGTAGTAACTGTTTTTTGTCAACCAAGGTAGTGTAGCTGGTGTAAAATGCAAATGTGAGTGCATATAACAAATGAAACCATCCATATATAGACAACTGTCCCATACAGTATAGTCACACCCCTTACCAATGTAAGGAAAGCACATAGAGGGATGTCATGTAAAGTAAATCATATACACTTAATAAATGAAGTCAGTATTCTGATATATTTAATACATGAAAAGTGAGCAATGGTTAGCAATGCTCAGCTATGCCTAGCAGGTGTAGCCATTGCTAAGACATGAATGCTAAAGCAGCAGGTTACTCAACTAAGTGAATTTTCACACTGCTAAACAGTGCTCAACAACTTCTCCTTTAAGCAGTGTTAAAACTGGCTCAGTGGGTTTGTGCACTGCTTAGTGGAGCTTCACCTTTTCAAAATGGTCCAATGACAGCAAAGGGTGGGAATATTGCACTATTGGAAAGGAGCAGGTGGGAATACAGCTATACTCGGTTATAGTCCATCTGTACAGATACAATGGCTGGCGTAGGAGAGGGATTGCTTTTGGGCACAATGCTGGAGCATTCAGGAGTCCAGGGTCATGGCTGGACTCCTAGTAAAAAAAAAAAAACATGGGGAGAGACTGGTACAGGACCAGTACCAGGGCTCTAAATACCAAGCAAAGGCCTGGGACCATCTTGCATGTGACCTCGCCAATGCTACTGGTATCCCCGTACTGGTGAGCAGGTATGGCACAACAATGTTGACCTAAAGCATAGGAAGGGGGCAGTCTTAGACCAGTAGAGCCAAGATGGATGGGACCGGAATGCTCCAGTAGTGTGTAAGTATCACTATCAAGTAGTTTGTAGCAAATACTAGCCTGAGAATGTGATAGACAGATATACATAATGAGTGTTTTTCTCCCCTACAGCTGGACCAGAGAGGTCTGTGAATGTCGAAGCCCATAGTGACAGACTGCTGAGTAAAAATATGTTTTGCAGTATATTGTTAAAATAGCTAAGAAGGAGTACATTGCTTACTGCTAGTAGGTATACTATTACTGTGTGAACTGAATAAATAAAAAAGTTTGATTGACGAATATTGAAGTACAATAAAGACCCTTAAAAAAACTGCTGTGTTTATTCTGGTATGTTGTTGTAGACATATATAGAATGTATACAGGTTCTTCACAGCAAATATGGCTGTGACAGCATACATTAACTGAGGTTCATCTGTGAACAAGTTGTTAGGAGAAACTGTAGATGGTACAGCTGTAAAACGAGATATAAATTAAATTTGAAATATATACTGCACTAAGCTCTGAACCCTGAATAGTAATATGTAAAGTATCAAAGTGTGTTCCAAGCAGCATTGATTTATGTTAACCTTTGCCTTCCAGATTGCAGTAATCCAAAGGAGTAATGCAAAGTACGATAACTATCTGTCATGCATGCATTACAGGATTACAAGTTCAGACTGTCTAACCAAGAGACTATTAGACAGAAACTAGTGAAACAAGAAACATCAGTTCCCCAGTAGCTCAGTGTGATGAGAAATAGCTTAGTTGTTAAGTTTCCACATCCAGACATGGTTTGAATCCAGAGAATAGTACAACGATGTGTGCATATCTAGATTCATAGGTTCATAGGTAGATACTAGGCTATCTGCCCTAGGGCATTTATAAGCCTAGCCAGAGTGTATTTGGCTTCCACCTCCCTATTAGATTAGCCTACAGTGCCTCTGTAAAGTAGGTCACAGAAGGTACCCTTTTAAGATTAGTTTACTGTGCCTCTGTCTAGCAGGGACACAGAAGAGATCCCAGGGGTGAATTTGCGATTTCCCATCCACGCGTCCAGATTTCACTTGAAGAGGGTCAGCGAGGGGCTATGTCTAACATGAATTGGGATTCTATTCCAGAGTGAGAGGAGCATCTGGGAAATGAATCTGTCCCACCAGCATGTCCTATTTATTTTTGTGCTGAGGTTTAGGTCCCTGGAGCGTGTAGCTCTAAGGGACTTGGATTTTTTGAGGTGGAGCATGTCCATTAATTCTGGGTTTGACATGGCTTTGTACATCAGGCATTGATCGCCTCTGAGTAGGTGGTAAGCAACTGAGTAGAGCTGGAGTTTCTTTAGTCGAGCTGCATAGGATATCTGTTTGTAGCCCATGATCCTCTTGGTGAGGTACTTTTGGGGTCTCTCCAGTTGCTGCAGGTGTCAGGTAAGGTACATCCCAAAAGGGCCATTGTATTCAATTATGGGCCTGATGAGTGACGAGTAGAGGGGCACAATGACCTCTCTTGATCTAGATGCGAACCCTTTCGTGATAAGGTGGGCTATATAGAAGGTCTTTCTAACCACTTTGGCAACGTGATTATCAAAGGAGAGATTACTATCTACATTGGTCCCCAAATCTCTAATTACTTCTTCCATACTTAATGGATTACCACCTATGTGGTAATTTGTGGGCAGCTTGTTTTTCCCAAAGGGGATGACTATGCACTTTTTAGCATTTAGCTTGAGGTCGTGGCTCTGGCACCAAGCATCCATCTCTGTGAGACCCTTTTGGAGGATGCTTGTGTCAGCTGGAGATTTGATTATGGTCCCCAGTTTGCAGTCATCTGCAAACTTTGTCAGCCATAATCCCCCCGTGTTAGCCTGAACCTCAGAGAAGTATATACCGAACAAGAGAGTTCCCAGAACTGAGCCCTGTGGGATGCCACTTGTAACTGGTTTGGATTCTGACATGGCACCTGTGATTGTGACCATGTGGGTTCTATCTCTGAGCCAGTTTGCAACCCATCTTGTGATATAGGGGTTGATATTTAAGCTGGTAAGCTTATTTATGATGCCCGAGTGGGGTATTGTGTCAAAGTCTTTTGCGAGGTCCAGGTAGGCTGTGTGGACTACCTTGCCCTCATCTATGGCTTTGGTAACGGTTTCAAAGAAATCAACTAGGTTTAAGAGGCAAGATCTGCCCTTAACAAAGCCGAATTGGGTAGGGTCCAGTGTCTGGAGGCTCCCAGCTGTTTATGAGTTCCATGATAATACTCTCCATAGCTTTACAGACCAGACTATTCAGGCTTATGGGGTGATAGTTTCTGGGTTCCGTTGTGGCACCACCTTTGTGGAGTGGGACCACTGTAGCTGTACGCCATTCTTTGGGTACATATCCTGTAGTAAGGCTAAGTTTGAACAGTGACTTAATGTGAGGGTTCAGTTCTTCTTGGAGCTCATGTAAGACACAGCCTGGTGGATCACTGGCCTCAAACAGATGCCCTACGCAGCTCGTCTGAAGAAACTCCAGCTGTACTCGGTTGCATACCGCCTACTCAGAGGTGATCTCTGCCTGACATACAAGGCCATGTCCAACCCAGAATTGATAGACACGCTCCACCTAAAGAAAACCATATCCCCTCGAGCCACATGCTCTAGGGATTTAAACCTCACCACAGCAATAAATAGGATGAGCTGGAGGGATAGATTCCTGTCCCAGAGACTTCCCATGCTTTGGAGCAAGATTCCAATCTACATTAGGCAGAGCTCCTCTTTAACACTCTTCAAGAGAAACCTTGATGAGTGGATGGAAAACAGAAAGTTTACCCTGGGGATCACTTCAGTGGCTCTGCTGGACAGAGGCACATGGAACTAATCTAAGGGGGTGGTGAAAGCCAACACATTCTGACTAGACTTATAAATGCCTTCGGGCAGATAGCCTAGTACCTACCTATGAACCTATGAACCTATAAGTAAGCATGGAATGGAATGCAGTAGGGGGTATGTCATAATGGGAAATAGGAAGTTCAACAAATATGCCTCAACAAGACAAGACTTGCTTTCCTGATATATTGTTGATCAGAACCTATGGCCATAGCATCTGGGTCTGTCTGCAGTGACATAAATCACAGCTTAGGCCCCTGATTCACCCCAGGAAAGGATGGCTCACATATGACTACTACTGGAGTGTGTGTTGAACAATACTGACTGTGACACTGCTAGGCCAGTTACTGTGATGTTGTAGATATCCATATGTTACTTGTGAATGCAACTATGATATACATGTTTGTCTCAGAAATGTGAGAGACCTATACAGGGTATTTGCATAGTAAACTGCTGTTGCAGATGTGTGTGTTGAACTGCATGTGATATACTGAGCTCATACGATTCAACTGTCTAGTGTTATGCACACTGACCATATGTGTGCCTCATATTTGTAGTCATTTACTCATAAAGTTGTGTTATGTCTGCAAATCATTGGCAAATCTGTGAAGACTGACATTAGAACATCTCCTTCTCTTTCTTTTGGCTGCTTCCATTAGGGGTTGCCACAGTGGATCTTCTGTTTCCATTTCTTCCTGTCCTCTGCATCTTGATCTGTCACACCAACCACCTGCATGTCCTCTCTCACCACATCCAGAAACCTTATCTTAGACCTTCTTCTTTTCCTCTAACCTGGCAGTTTCATCCTTAGCATCCTTTTCCCAATATACTCAGTATCTTTCCTCAGCACATGTCCAAACCAACATAATCTCACCTCTCTGGCTTTGTCTCCAAACCGTCCAACCTGGAAAGACATATTCCTAATCCTGTCCACTCTCATTACACCCAGTACAAATATTAACATCTTTAACTGTGCCATGCCCTGCTCTGACTCTTGTCTTTTTGTCAATGCCACTGTCTCCAACCCATATAACATAGCTGATCTCACTACCCTCTTGTAGACCTTCCCTTTCACTCTTCATGGTACTCGTCTGTGACAAATCACTCCTGACACTCTTCTCCACCATCTTCATCCTGCCTTTACTCTCTTCTTCACCCCATCCCCCACACTCATCATTACTCTGAACTGTTGATCCCAAGTATTTAAACTCATCCACCTTTGCAAACTCTACTCCCTGCATCCTCACCATTCATCTACCCTCCCTCCCATTCACACACATATATTCTGTCTTATTCCTGCTGACCTTCATTCCTCTCCTCTCTAGAGCATATCTCCACCTCTCCAGGGTCTCCTCAACCTGCTCCCTAATCTCACTACAGATCACAATGTTATCTGCAAACATCACAGTCAGTGGGGACTCCTGTCTGATCTTTTCTGTCAACCTGTCCATCACCACTGCAAATAAGACAGGGCTCAGAGCTGATACTTGATGTAATCCCACCTCCACCTTAAACACATCTGTCACCCCAATGCAGAACTCACCATTGTTACACTACCCTTGTACATATTCTTAACCACTCTTACAAATTTCTCTGCCACTCCTCATACAATACTACAGCTACTCTCTAGGCACCCTGTCATATGCTTTCTCTAAGTCCACAAAGACATAGTGCAACTCCTTCTGACCTTTTCTCTACTTATCCATTAACGCTTTCAGAGAAAACATTGCATCTGTAGTGCTCTTTCCTGACATGAAACCATACTGCTGATCACTAATCATCACCTCCCTTCATAACCTAGCTTCTGCTACTCGTTCCCATAAATTCATGCTGTGACTGATCAGTGTTATCCCTCTGTAGTTACTACAGCTCTGCACATCACCCTTATTCTTATAATTGGTACCCAAACACTTTTTCCTCCACTACTCACACATCCTCTCACTTTCCAAGATTTCATTAAACCACCTGGTTAAAATCTCCACTGCTATTTCTCCTAAACACCTCCATGCTTCCACAGATATGCCATTTGGACGAACAGCCTTTCCATTCCTTATCCGCTTCATAGCTATCCTTACTTCCTCTTTGCTAATCCGTTGCACTTCCTGATTCACCATACCCACATCATCCAACCTTCTCTTTCTCATTCTCCTCATTCATCACCCCTAAATGTACTCTTTCCATGTGCTAAAGACACTCTCCTCACTTGTGAGTACATTTTCCTCATGATCATCTGTCACTCTTATCTGCTGCACATCTTTCCTAGCTCAGTCCCTCTGTCTAGCCAATTGGTACAGGTCCTTTAATCCAGCCTTAATGTCCAACTTTTCATACAACTCTTCATATGCCTCATCCTTAGCCTTCACCACCTCTCTCTTGACCATTCATCTCATCTCCTTATACCCTCTGTCTACTTTCTTCATCTCTCTCACAATCCTACTTCTTCTTTGCCAGCCTCTTTCTCCGTGTACTTCCGCATTCCACCACCAGGTCTCCTTGGACTCCTTCCTCTGTCCAGATGTCACACTAAGCACCTTTCTAGTCATCTCCCTTTCTAGCTCTGCTGTAGTTGCCCAGATATTTGTTAACTCTTCACTGCAACCCAGTGCCTGTCTTAACTCTTCCCTTTACTCAACCTCACAACCACCCATTTTCAGTTTCCATCATTTGATCCTTAGTGCTGCCCTCACACTCCTCCTCCTCTTCTTGATCACCAACGTCATCCCACAGACCAACACTCTATGCTGCCTAACTACACTTTCCCCTGTCACCACTTTACAGTCTCCAATCTCTTTCAAACTGGCCCTCCTACATAGGATATAATCCATCTGTGCGCATCTTCCTTCACTCTTGTATGTCTCCCTATGCTCCTCTGTCTTTTTAAAATATGTATTCACCACAGCCATGTCCATCCTTTTTGCAAAATCCACCACCATCTCACCTTCTGCATTCCTTTGCCTAACACCATAACTACCTATCATTTCCACATACACTCTGTTCACTTCACCAACATGCCCACTGAAATCTGCTCCAATCACCACTCTCTCAACCTTGGATACAGTCATCACCACTTCATCCAACTCACTCCAAAATTTTTCTTTCTCATGCATCGCACACCCAACTTGCGGAGTATATGCACTAACAACATTCATCATTACACCATCAATTTCTAGCTTCATAAACATCACTCTATCTGACACTCATTTCACCTCCAAAAACATTCTTGGCATACTGTTCCTTCATGATAACCCCTACACCATTTCTCCTCCCATCAACATCATGATAGAACAATTTGGACCCACCTCCGATAAAGCTAGCCTTACCCCCCTTCCATCTGATCTCTTGCACACAAAATATATCAACCTTCCTTCTGTCCATCATAACAGCTAGCTCTGTCTCCATATCAGTCATACTGCCAACATTAAAAGTTCCTATCCTCACTACCACACTCCTAGCCTTTCTCCACTCTTCCTGCCATATGAGTGTCAGACATCCTCTAGAGTATGGTCAGTGAATGCAAAGGCTACTGTGCTGTCAAATGACTTAAATGTGTTGCAGCAATATTAAGAAAGAGTCACTAATTTTGGCCCACCGCCCCCCATGTATATGTGGTGTCCTCCAGATGTCCTGCTCTAACAGGTTGAGAGGAATGACTGAACAGCAAGAATGTATATATAGTGTGCCATACTGACATAGAACAGAAATGTATATTAGGTATTACCTGTGCACATGTATGCATGAGTAGGTATACCTGACTGCCTCATAACAACAGACATGGGATGCAAAACTTCAGGTAAATAAGCTGCACATGTTGTACACGTGTGTAATCTTAGTTTCTGTGCATCTAACAGAGTTATATTTCTACAGCTACTGGTTGTTGCATTGCCCTGACACAGACATGGGTACTAGAATAAGCATAATTATCAGGTTGAAATTTGAGAGGTGTCCAACTGTGTTACGACCTTGAGTCCATGCCTACTATAAACAGCTATATGACCACCTACATATACTCAGCAATACCTTACTTGCAAAACCTGCCTCCACCAAGATAGATTAATCCCCTTTGCTGGACAGCAGCAATACACAAACCACATAAGTGGTCATTATTTTGGCTGTACAGGGTAAAGTAGGAGCAGGCACCAACTTGGCGGCAAGTCAAGCTTTGTCTGAATGAGCATATAAGGTCACAGGTGGATTACTGTAAGGCTAACTATGAGTACAAATTGGACACATCCACCAAGGGCAATCACAAGGCCGTCTTCACATATGTCTGCAATCTCAGAGGCAACAACCCAACCCACCCAGTAATGGTGGTCAATCACACCTCATACACACATATCCATAGCTATACCTAACCTGCTGCAGACAGGTTTAGGGCAAACACCACCCCGTGGCTCATTATCAGTATAGGTGGATATACACAGCACCTGCACCCCTCCCATCATCATCAAGGAGCAGGTGCACACTGCCTAATCAAAGACAACAAAAGCAAGTCTCCATGGGACCTGATAACATTCCTGTCTGCATCCTACATAAACTCAGGCATATGCTTCCAGGTCCATTACACACTGTATGCAAGCAAAGCCTGATCAACACTGACATCACATCTACAAGGAAGATAGCCACTGTCATCCCTCTACACAAATGTGAATGATGAATGGTAGTTTAATCAATGTACTGGCCCTCATTGGGGGGAACATGACACATCAGGACCAGGAGTGTAATGCATGTTCATACTGTGCTGATAGATGACAGGGGTATTTTGTGGTTGTAAGTGGTGGCTCATGATAGGCAATGTGATGTGCTGGCTCTGTAAATAATTCTGGGCAATGTCTGAGGTCCTGTGATGTGTTTCCCTGTTTATGTCTTCCAGGTGGCATGCAGCGCCAGCCAGCATATACTGCAGATGAGAATGCAGCCATCACCGATGCCATAATCCAGTACCATGGGGTGCTGTTCAGACATAGCAGACAAAATCTGTGGGATTGGACTGCCCTGTGGGATGATCTTGTCCACAGAGTTACCACCTTGGGCCACCATGGTCATACATAAGATCAGGTCAGACATCGGGCAACTGACCTGATACGTCGTGCCCAGCAAAGGGCTGCTGCTGTGGCCAGGGACCGTACTGCTATAGGTGGGGGTCCAGCCACACAGTCCCCACTTACGGCAACAGATGAGCTCCTTGCCAACCTTGGGGCAGCCCCCACAAACAAACAACACAAGAAACACAAGTCATGGAGGTGGGTGGCACCCAGGCAACAGGCGAAGAGTATCCAGGTAAGGCCACAGTCACATCAAATTAATCATGTAGCAGTTATACTGTCTTCTGTAGAGTATCTAGATGAATATGTCAGTTCAAACTGCATTTGTTGGTGGGGTTTAGTAATGCACACAAGTGCACATCTATGGTGAAGAACAGCAAATTGTATACTATCAGAGTTTGTACTGTACATGGGCAGAAAAGTAACATTCATCTTGTACCAATGCCAAATGTGATTCTGCTGACATTACCTCTCTCCCACAACTACATAGGTACCTCTGGTCTGGATGTCGGACAGCAGCCTGAAGCCGATGAGTATGGGATTTTCCTGTTGTGACTCACAAGTACCCCAGGCATGTTAAGGTCATGCATGTGACCATGCACACAACTGTTACTCTCAGCCATTTTCTAATATCTGCATGTTCACTTGTGGTGGTGTTAACTGCATTGCATTGCAGTGATCATCACAGGGGATTATTTGCAGATGTCACATATCTGTAGCATTCCTCACAACCTGTCATTGCAAGAAATCTGGACAAAGACTGAAAAAATGGGGGGGACAAAGACAAAAAACTACGGACATATTTTATAAATTAGTGCTATACAGTGCATATACAAGGTGTGCACACACCTGTTAGAATGCCAGGTATTCTGAACCCTTCAAACCTTTCATGTGACCTATAACCTGTACAATTCAACTGTAAAACAAAGAAATCTGTTAGGGGAACAATTATAACACATAAAAAACATACAAGAAGCTAGATGCATACGTGTGTTCAAGCTGAAGCTAATACTGTGTTGAAGCAGCTTTCGATATTATTGCAGCATTATGTCTTCTTGGGTACACACCTGCCATCAATTACAGAGAATATTTTATTAACAGCAAATAACAGTCAGCTGTCCCACCAGGATTATCCTAACATTTACTCAGCTGCCTGCTACAGCAACAGCCATAGCTCACATGCAGCTTATGAAGCAGCAAAGGGATCTCACTTGTGAAAGGTATCAGCCCGGAGAAGGGTACACACACATTTCCACAGCATTGCATATATCATGGAACACAGTGAAGACAGTCATCAAATGGTGGTGAAAATATGGGGCAACAGTGACATTGCAAAGAACTGGACATCTCTCCAAATGTGTGGAACAGGCAAGACCCAAACTGGTAAGGGAAGCTGCCAGGAGACCTACAGCAACACTACAGGAGTTGCAGGAATCTCTGTCAAGTACCAGTTGCGTACTACATGTGAAAACACTCTCCCATATTCTTCACATGTCTGGCCAATTGGTTAGAGTTGGAAGATGGAAGCCTTTTCTCACACAGAACAACATCCATGTCTGGTGAATTTCTCAAGAAAAATACATCAGGTCTCCCAAAAACACTTAGGGAAATGTGTTATAGTACAATGAGACCAAGGTTGCACCTTTTGGCCACAAAACCAAAAGGTGTGTTTGGCACAATAACAACACTGTGCATCACCAAAAGAACACCATCCCCATGGTGAAGCATGGTGATGACAGTGTCCTGCTTTGGAGCTGCTGCTCATAAGCTGGAAGTGGGCCTTTAGGAAAGGTGGAGGGGATTAGAAACAGTTCCAAATACCAGTCACTTTTGGCCCAAAATCTTCATGTGTCTGCTAGAAGGCTGTGGATGAAGCGGAATTACACCTTTCCACATGACAATGACCCAAACCATACATCAAAATCCAGAAAAGAATGTATTCACTAGAAGACAATCAGTGTTTTGGAATGGCCCAGCCACAGTCCACATCTACAACCAATAGAAAATCTGTGGGGTGCCCTGAAGAGGGCTGTGCAGAAGAGATGCCCTCGCAATCTGACAGAAGTGGAGGGCTTCTGCAAGGGAGAGTGCACAAATATTGCTCAGTCGAGATGTGCATGCTGATACACACCTTCCCAAGAGGACTGACTGCTGTTATGAAATCAAATCAAAAGGTGCTTTAACAAAGTATTAGTTTAAGGGTGTGCACAGTAATGCAACCAGCTTATTGTACATATTTCAACTTCTACATTTTACTCCTAACCGATGTGTTTGTTCTTCAATTGGATTGCGCAGGTTATAGGTCACATTAAAGGTGGTAAATGTTATTAAATGATTTCTGTGGTCTCATGTTATATATCAGACAAACCTGACATGTTATCAGGGGTGTCTACACTTATAATATTCACTGTAAGTTTAGAAGGTTGTTAGTGTATCCGGTTCTCTTGTAACATGCATGTCTACTGCAGGTTTTGAAGTGTGAAACTCAAAATATGTCATTAATTAGTGACACCAGTCCTCATATCATCCCAGTAATGTGCCAGGCAGACACAGGATTTATGACAAACAGACCAGAAATATGAGCCACACATGTAGACATTCAGTGACACTCTGCACAGTTGCCAGGTATGTTCTGTAGGAGTTGCCACTCTGCTATATAGGTGAAAAGCAATTATGTGTACATGGGTGCAGTGTGTGCTACTTGAAGGCCCATCACCTGCTAACACTACTCACGTATCACAGAGATGTATATAAGTAGTAACATTAAGTGGAAAGGGCTGCACTGCATGTTGTTGAGAGCCTGTCCAGGTTGTGTTTGTAGTGCTCTGACTGTGTTGTGAATTTCACCAGTTAGCTATTGTGAGATCTGTGTAATGCCCGTCTGCCAGCTCACCTGTATGTGTGTGCATATGTGTGTGAGCATGTGTGCATGTGTGTGTGTGTGTGTGTGTGTGTGTGTGTGTGTGTGTGTGTGTGTGTGTGTGCATGTGTATCTGTAGCAGCAAATGTTATAGTGCAGGTATTACTTTACATATGTTGTCTTCCCTCCACAGGTGGACATGGTTGTCGTGGTCCCTCCCATCCAGAATCTGATGTCAGTGCCTCTGCAGACTCTAACAATGATGATGGTCATAGTAAGGCACAGGTGGGGTTGTCAGAGGCTGAATCTCTGACATTGGTTGGCATCCCACAGTCATCCACAATGTCCCTGCACACAGTCACAATGCCCACACATGCCCCATTCCGAGCAGCCACAGCTGATGGACAGTTGGCAGGTGGTGGCATGGAACAGGCTAGTGTGGTGGCTATGGCAGGTGTGAGTGTAGACACTGGCCATAGCCAGAGTGCAGGCGAGATCCCACACAGGTCGATGGACAGGGGTGCTTGCAGGACTACAGCTGCTCATCAAGCTGCTGTTGCAAATGCCACAGCAGATGTCACCAGATGCATGTTTTAGGCTTTCATGGATGCACAGGCATCTAGTGAATGCAACACCAGGCAAATACTCAGGATGTTGGATGCGACTCTTCCTGATTTATGTGGCAACATACATGACCTTGTTGAGGCCACATGCCAAAATAATGAGGTCATGAATAGATGGTGGGGTCATACCTTGGCAATCCTCGACTGTGGCATATCTATGCTAGAGCGTATGGTGGGAGATGGGCATCAGCCATGTGGATGTAGGTCAGCACCAACATCAGCTGAGAGTCTACGAGGCCGTGCACCTTCATATTCCTGTAGTGGCAGTGACACCAGGACTACCAAAGGGAGGTTGCTGTCCACATCACAACACAGCAGACCATGGGCATGTAGTCCTGGCCAGTCCCATCAGGAACATGGATCCAGCAGACAGCAGTCTCCATCAGGAAGCAGTACTGCATCTGGCCTTGGGTCTAGTGGTGCCAGTGAGACCCCTGGCAGGACCAGTTCATGTGCCTGTGGCCGGAGACAGTGAACTGGACTCCAAGCCATGTATGATCCACAGCTGTCCAACATACCCCTGTGTAAGGCAGCCACATGGCATGACTGTGTACATACATACACACACACACACATACACACACAAACACACACACACACACACACACACACACACACACACACACACACACACACACACACACACACACACACACACACACACACACACACCTGCATAACAGGCAGTTCACCTCCAGCCACACACAACACCTCTGCACAGAGCTCATCTATAGGATACCCATCCAAACACAAACACACATGATGTCAACTGTATGGCCTAGTCTAGGCCTCTATCAAACCCACACTACACCCTGTGCATATGATTATACCTGTATCACATCCCTGTCATTCATACCATCTATGCAGGGCCATGCTAATATGGGTCTCATGCACACAGTGAATATAGTACAGTGTAGCTATGTAATACTGTGTAAGTTGCTGTCTGCTTGCATTCGTTATGGGTACACATAAAGGTGTATGTACCTTTTTAGCCATGATGCATTCTTGCTGTTAGTACCACTCACTGAATGTAGTCTGACATGCTGTATTAAGTTTGTGTTCCAGGTGTCTGTGTTTGCAGGCTGTGGCCCTACAGACATTACCAACATGGAGTATGGCAGAGTGGAAATACACCAACCATTTCATAGCCAAGGTACAGCTTTATATGTACATTTACCAGGTGTGCAATCATGCAACAGTGTGTGAGGGACACTGTTGTCAGACAGTGTGACCTTGCATACATACCCCTTGTTACAGACAAGTAGCCTTCAGACATGTCACCTCAGTGTTGTGTAGTACCACAGGCTCATACATTCAGAACAGGTTACTGGAGTACTGTCGGTAGGTCCCTCACAAGCTTAGCCATTAGATTGACCACAACAAATTCACCTGTCAGCACCTGTTGTCCCTGCCATTTCTTTCCCATACACTCAACTCTGATGCAGTTGGTGAGGGCATGTATGGTACTGTGTATGACAAGTTTGTGGTATGTATTCCTAAATTCACATGGTGGAGCAGGGAGACAAAATGGTATATCCTTTGCAAACACACAGTAACGACTGATAGGGGGAATCTGCATACAGTAAAACATATTAGTAAACTTACATATCAACTTTGATGTACTATAGTGCTACATACACATGACATGCCCCACATAGTTTATATGCATGGGACATAACCCATTAACCCTTACAACATGTAATGTTGTGAATGCCTTCATGGATGGTGAGATCACCCATCAGATATAGCAACTGGAGTCATCTATTGCTCCTACAAGCCTGGACAAGTGATAGGGTAACATACATTGTTTCTGCATGATGTTTCAGTCAGGTATGATATCTAATGCTGGCATGTGTGTCACTACACAAACTGAGACCTATTTGGAAACAATATCACACACATGGCTATTGTTAGGGGACACAGACCACATATACGTTGCAATCTGGATATTCCATAGACAACTGTACAGATGACTGGTATGGCCTGTATAACAACAACAGTTTAAAGTGCTGAATGTGAGGTAGATGCCATTAACACGCTATATAAAGTAATGCCATTGGGAGGTGGTAAGCAGGCGTTCATCATACATACATCAAAATGATAAAGCCTAAAAAGGATATGATTCTCACCCAAACACACACACACCCACACACACACACACACACACACACACACACACACACACACACACACACACACACACACTTGCCAGTATTGAGATTAGAACCCCTACCTATCTAGTTATTTCTACTATAGTGTTAGGCAATTATCAGATGCATCACAGAGCTTATATGATTTCACATTGTCCCCAGGTACTTTTAAGGTGAATGACATCAGCAGGCATTGTAAAGTAGGGTGGTGGGAAGCATACAGGGTGGTACACAGCTCAAAATGGTATACCCACACATGGTATTTTTCTCAGCTCAAACACCCACAAACACAGTTGCCAGTATTGAGATTAGAACCATAGCTATCTAATTATTTATACTATATTGTTACACAGCTATCAGATGTGCCACAGAGTTTATATGATTTCACCTCATCCCAAGGAACTTCTAAGGTGAATGACATCAGCAGACCTTGTAAAGTAGGGTGATGAGAAGTGTACAGGGTGGTGCACAAATCAAAATGGCATAACCCACACATGATATGATTCTCACCCAAACACACACATGCACACACAAACTTACTTGACAGTATTGAGATTAGAACCCCTGCCTATCTACTTATTTATACAATAGTGTTACACAGTTATTGCACATGCTACAGAACTTACTGGGCTGACAACTGGCCAATGGTGCTGATAAGGAGAATGACATCAGGAGGACTGATAAAGTAGGGCACTGGGTGGGAAAGTTATCAAAATACTTCTTCCTACAAACATACACACACCTTTATACACCCACACACACATTTGCTGGCTCTGTGAGTAGAACCCCTGCCTATCTAGTTATTTGTATTACAGTGTTACACAGTTATCACATGTGCTACACAGCTTACTTGGCTGACAACTGGCCAAAGGTGCTGATAAGGGGAATGACATCAGCAGGACTGATAAAGTAGGGCACCGGGTGGGAAACTTATCAAAATACTTCTTTCTCCGACCATACATGCACACACACACACACACACACACACACACACACACACACACACACACACACACACACACACACACACACACACACACACTTGCCGGATCTGAGAGTGGAACCCCTGTTTATCTAGGTATTTGTACTATTGTGTTACTCAGTTATCGCATGCACTACAGAGCTTACTGGGCTGACAACTGGCCAAATGTGCTGATAAGGGGAATGACATCAGCAGGACTGATAAGGTAGGGCACTGGGAGGGAAACTTATCAAAATACGTCTTCCTACAAACATACACACTTACATACCCACAGCCACATTTGCAGATATGAGAGTAGAACCCCTGCTTATCTAGTTATTTGTACTATAGTGTTACACAGTTATCACACACTTTACAGACCTTACTGGACTGACAACTGGCCAAAGGTACTGATAAGGGGAATGACATCAACAGGACTGATAAAGTAGGGCACTGGGAAATGTTGTGGGTGGGAATGGCCTAAAACCGTTTCACCTACAAACAAACAAAGACACGCTAACTCACTCTCGCACACACAACTGTCACACAAACACACATGCACACACACATATGCGTGCACACACACACACACACACACACACACACACACACACACACACACACACACACACACACACACACACACACACAGTTGCCAGTATTGAGATTAAAACCTCTAGCTAACTAGTTATTTGTATTACAGTGTTACACAGTTATTGCATGTGCTACAGAGCTTATAGGGGTAATAGGTGTCCAATGGTACTTCTAAGGTGAATGACAGCAGTAGCTCTTGTGAAGTAGGGCAATGTGAAGTGTACTGAGTGGGAACAGTCTCCTAATACTTAGACCAATGGACAAACACACACACACACACACACACACACACACACACACACACACACACACACACACACACACACACAGGCAGGTGAACTGATATTATAACCCCAACCTCAGTACTATTACACAATTGTGCTCACCTTTTATGCTGGCACATGCAAATGTTTACAACTGGTATGCCACTGTCCACCGCAGGACATCACTGTATGCCATTCAGGGTATCCGTGTGTGTGTATGACTCCCTCTATCTGTGTCCCCCTGTGTCTTTCTCTCTCTTCCACTGTCTGTCTCTCACTTCCCCACATATATGTGTGTCTATGCTTGACATATGTTATCTGTTGCTCATATATATGTCTGTGTATCACACACAACAGATACAGATATATCACATATAGGCCACCTACAGCTAGTTAAGGGTAAGCCTGTCTGATGTGTGTGTCTAGGGACAATTAAGATGTACATAGGTGTCTGCATGCACAGACATATATACACAATACAGTCATATAATCCAATGTGGGTTTCAACATGTCTTGTGATTCTCTAAGTGTAGGAGCACACCCAGTGTGACCTTCTATAGTTAGAGTGGGACTCCATTCCAGAGATAAGTGTACTCTGGTCTGAGGTTTTGTGTGCTACAGAGATACCTTTCAGGAGTACACAGGACTTTCCCCAGGGTACTGGGTTTGTTTAGAAAACATTTTTTTCTGACATATCTGTAGTCTGACATTGCAATGTATTGTGCCATTATCTAGTGGCAAACATTGTCAGATCATCACAGTACTTCACCAGAGGAATACTAGTTGTATGATGCATAGACCAATATTATGAGGGCAGCTATGTACACTCTTGACCAACAAGGCCATTTGTAAGGTGTGGCTACAGCCAGTTGAGTGATGACACACTGTGTAAACAGTCCAGCAACTTGGTGATATACTGGCTGGGGTTCTCCTGCTTGTGTAGTATCTTTCTAACCTGAGATGTCATATCCTTGTGTGGCCATACCTCTCAGTTGTACATTTTTTGGCAGATTGTCCAGAGGTGTTTGGCTAGAGGTTTCATCCAGTCTACGTAAACTTGTGTTTCCATGGCAAGTTAGTTACATATAATTGAAGAGTGATGTTACAAAATAATGTCAGACATTGCTGTTTCTGACTACATAACCTTCAGACAATTCCTGCTACTGCAAACCCCTCACCCTACCAACTTTCTCAGTATGTAAGGGCAATATTTACAACACATGCCTATTACTGTGCCTTTGTTCCACTTTTATTTCTGCTCTTGTCCAGACATCTTGCTGTCAGAGGTTGGGAGTTATGGGTGTGGGAACACAGTGCATTCTTCTGTGCAGGCATGTCCATTATATGTAAAAGCAAACATTAAAAAAATTATTGAAAATAACCACTGCCAACAGTACCAAAAAGCACTATATTCACAAAAGCCTTAGAACCTTGGCTACACAACCTTCAAGAAAACCATTATATGTGTAGTATATTCCACATAGCACTGTGACTTCAAGGTATGTCAGTGGCAGAGCAGTAGGTGTCACTGACATGCATAATATTTGGCTCTGCAGTTATCTGTACATGGCCCTGTCAAGTACAGCATTGTACCTAGGGCACTACAAGACAACTGCCAGGAGAACGTGCTGGCCAGATCCTGACAGTATTAACCAAACATACACATAGCTCATTGACCCCTGCATATTGTGGACATGCAATATGTTTTCATGTGTATTGGGACAGCACTGCCAATGTATGCTATGCTACTATTTCCCTACAAACATACATGTTACTGCATTTCTGTGGGTATATGAGGGGGGACACCTGTCAACTGTACACATTTGCACAGACTGTGCTGATATTTGCTTTACATTTTGGTTCCATTTACCATACTATTGTGCCCTGTCTTGGGGACTAGAGGCACATCAGTAAAGACCACAGGTCAGATCGTAATGGTATACATTTGAGTTTCAGACTTCTTACCCTACATAGCCCTACAGCAACTGCAGGACCTGCTGTGCTATTACTGTGTGAGTCTATAGGGGGTAATTCAACATTGCCACCATTTGTGGGCCTTTGCCAAACATTTCTCTCTGGTTTTCTGCAGCTGACTTGCTGTGTGGGTCTGAGGGGTGGGTATGGGATCCCCATACTAATATCCATGCCTATGACCTATGACCCCACCCCAGTTAGTTGGCCCCACACATACACTGCAGTGGGATTTGCCACTTTGGGTACTACTGCATAGTGTTGGGAGGCCAGTATTGGGCATACATTTCCTGGTGTCCTACATAGCTGTCAGTTGTCTGCTGCTATCCCAGTAGGCCAGCCTATTCCCTTGCATGCATGCAACATTACCATAGGTAAGCTACCAAAACATACTAATCCATTCATTTATTCTTAAGAAAACTGACTTACCTTGTGCTTGTGGCAGTTCTGAGGATGATGCTTGAGGGCTGCCTGTGTTGGATGCACACAGTATACTGCCTATACATGGTATGTTACAGGTAATGTGATGTGTGTGTCATCCATTTTAGTGTGTGTGGGAGTCAGAGAGAGGTGTCAGTCCCTGGGGTCCCTACAGTGTCAGTGTATGTGCTATGCATTGCCTCTTTGCCAAGGCCTGAGCATACTGGGCATGCCTCCATCTGCCAACAGGAGCAGGCTCAGGGGCCTCCTGCTCTGAGTCCCTCTGTGCCTGTCGGGAACTTGGCAGTGGCAGTGGGCTGTGTGGCCCATCCCTGTGCTGTTCCTGCTGCAGCTGTTTCCACAGCATAATATTGTGTAGCATGGCACATATTATGAACATGTGTGCACATGTGGCTGGAGAGTACTGCAAGGCTCTACCAGATATGTCAAAGCTGCAGAACCGTGATTTGAGCATCCCAAACACATGCTCTATAATGATCCTGGTTTGTGCGTGTATCTCATTATGGCATTGTTGTGTGGATGTGTGTGCATTTCTGATGGGTATCATCATCCACGGCTGCAGTGCATAACCAGCATCCCCCACCAGATGGCCATACAGGATGCCCCCACTGGCAAATGCCTAGAACAGCTGTAATGAATGTTAGATGTGGGAATCATGATAACGTCCAGGACTGCCAGCACACACATTCATGATAATGCCCTGGGCATTGCACATGACCTGGCAGTTGATGGAGGGGAATCCCTTGCTGTTTATGTATACCCTACCATGTTCACCAGGTGGTGCTTTGATATGGATGTGCATACATTCCATTGCACCCACTACCTCTGGGTATTCTGCTACACAGTGGAAGAGACGCATGTTTCTGGTCCTCCCCTCATGGGTGTTGGGGATGTAAATGTGCTCACCAGCATGTGGTAGCATGGCATCCAGGAACTGGTGGAGTATCCTAGATGCAGATGCCAGTGAGACCCCCATGATGTCCCCAGTAGGTCTTTGGAAGGTACCTGTAGCTAGTATTCATAGGGCTACACATACCTTGGTATCCATTGAGATGAGTTCCCCTCTGTTGGCTCTTGGTCTGAGTTGAGGCCAGCACAGCTCGATGATTTGCTGCAGTATGTCTCTCTCCACCCTGTAGAGCACTACTATCTCCAGATCATGTTGCCCCTGTTAACCTACCCTGGGTCTGGACACTCTTCTCCTCGTCCTTGGTCTGGGGTGGTTGTCAGGATTATCCTGCTCACCACCCTCAGCCTCTAGCACATATTAATGGATCAAAGCAATGGCAGCCGCTAATATTTTTCTGGTTAAAATTCCCCCACATGGGTACACAGATGGTGAAGATTTTGTGGGAAAAACAAGACTGTAAGGTGTTTCCATAGTTTATACTGTTGTGCTGCAGCTGCTGCCTGTACGATTGGCTAACTATGATGCATTCCACCTGCTAGCTATGTAATTTGTACTTGATTGCTTTTATTCTGCTATTTCCCTTTTTTCTACCTTTTTTCCATTCCCATTTCCTCTCCTTTTAAGCCCCAAGGTGCACCGCGCAAACCCGTTGCCCAAATGTAAAGAGTCCTGCTATTTCCGGGTTTTTTTTTTTTTTGTTTGTTTTGTTTTAGACCCGGTGTGTGCCATGCAACCCCACTTAGCTAATGTAAACACCGAGAAATGACCCTCCCTGGACATGAACATGCTCTTCATTTCATGGAATAAGTTAATACAGCCTCAGACACACCCCCGTGCTTAGCTGTGCTTAGCTAAGCTTATCTGGAGGCCATGGAGCTCCAATGTGCTTACACCATGCATGACACCCCCCTTTTCATGTCTGCTGCTCCCCCTGCTGACACAATCATGTTATAGCAACTACACGGTTAGGTGCAGTTTGGCACTTAGAATATTTTTGTGATTCAGTAAATTTCCCCTCATATGCATACCCCACTGCCTTAGTCCCTAGTTACTGCACTACACCAGAGCCTTTTCCCTTAGCAACCACTGTTCTCTGGTATTGTTTTGATTCTGCATGCTATAGACTATAATGACAAAAGGCAAATTTCCCTTAAAATTGTATTTTCACATTTCTTTTTTTTATTTTCGGCATGATCCTCTTTGTGCACTGCTGCCCTAAGCTTAAACGGCCGAGATCAGCCAAAAAAAAAAAAGTTTAATTTTTAGAAAAACAAAACACTTTTCCATGCCAATGGCTATATATTTGGTCATTGGCAATTTTAGAAAAATGAAATACTTTTCCATGCCAATGGCCATATATTTGGTCATTGACATGTCTAAAGATTATAATACATGCTTTTATTTGAGCTGTCATGCCTCCGTTTTAGTTTTTGCAGAACATTTCTACAACTAACGCTATTCTTGCATGGATGCCTGCCTGCTTGCTGAATTGCTAATTTACCTCATTTGCATGGTTTTCACCAGCAAATGAGGTATTTAGCATTATGCAGTGGTGTTTGTGCAGGAATAGTGTATGCAGGCTCATGCATGTCAGAACACTAGTTTACTGGATTGTTTGGTGGCCATATTCTGTGCAGGAATGGCTACACTGTTCCTGCATGGAGATTTCACTTTATTGAATCCCAGAGAAACACAGCAAAAAACACTTTAAAACATTTTGCCAGTTCCACAATGTGAAATATTGACAGTTTCTACACAGAAAAACTGGTTTCCAGTTACTTTAAAAAACTTTTAAACTGACAGGGAAAAATACTCAGCTTTAAAATAAGTTTCCTGAAGAAGAAAGTATTAATAATAAATAAAATTATTAAATGAAAGATTTTTTCCCCCAAAGGAAATGTATCTGTCCATCAAAGAAACAGCACAAGTTGACTGTCAATCCTCGGAAGCCTCAGAGGAACGTGCTGTTAGGTGGTAGTAAAGAGCTAGGGGACTGGCAGCCAAACTTGTCTTTTAGTCAGTCTTTCTTGAAGAACTCTGTGATTATAGTACATTACCATCTCAGATAATCTGCTCTATTTGTACACCAGTCTATCTGTGAAAAAGTGTTTTCTTACACATTTTTTAAATACTTAAGCTCACTTGATCTAAGTCTTCCTTTCCAGACTATCATGCAAGTCTTTTATTAATCTGTTAGACTTGCTTTGAATAGTCTTGTCTAACTTGACATATATATCCATCTGACTACGGAGCTACAAGTAAGTAATAATCTCTTTGTTCCTAAAGTCAATGCCTTCAAACATATTTTTTAAAGGAAACATGGACAAACATTGCTAAATTCAGGTGTTCTGTTCCCGAGGAAGTAACTGTTGAACATAACAACTAACTCCTTGTGGACTGCCTGGTTTTTGGTTGAGGTTTATTATTTTGAATAAGAAATGGTTTGTAGTTTGAACTGTATGTTCATCTTACTGTACAATCCACTCAGGTCCTGCTGGCCTTGTTACATCTTGCAAATTATCCCTGAACAAAAAGAGTTTTCAGATTTTGCAGTTATCTTTTCAGATTGGTGTCTCTGCAGCTAGTTAAAAGAAGCATTGATTATACCATTGTTCTTGAAGCAGTCGCTTGATCTTTGCAGTCTGGGAAATTGTTACCCGGTCTCTACATTACTCTTTCCTGATATAGTTACTGATAGGGTAGTCTGCAATTCATTGCATTCATATCTTATATTTTCATCTTATGACATCCTTAAACCTTGTTAATCTAGTTTTTGATTTAGAGAACGCACAGAATTTCCCCCATATAGAAATTTAATGATTCCTTAATGGTGTGGAATCAAAGGATATATATTTATCTAGTATTCCTCAATATACCAGTAGATTTTGATGATGTGAAACATACAGCGCTAAGTAATTGCCTTAAGAATCACTGTAGGATGCTTTCAATAAGTTGCTTGCAGAGTTACCTACTCCTGCAGATCCCCATTCCTGTGGTATGGTTCAAAGCTCTACACTTATCTTCTTATTTATCTGAAGTATACATTTATCCACATAGGAATGTCATGCAGATGACCTCCAGCTGAACTTACATCCGATTTTTACTACTTATGAATACTGTTAAATTCAGTTTTTTTATTGGAGAAATAATACATTAAACTTAGTCCATGAAAACTGGGATATGTTGCTGTATATTTTCATCTACTCTGTACCTTTTATCAAAATATTTTATGGTAAGTGGTGAAAAATTTGTAGGGGTTAATTTTGATAGTGCATTAAAACATGAGGTAAAAAGCATTGACAGGACTTATTTCTAGGAGAGTTTGCTGTCTTCTTCAGATCTGCTTACATTTTTCATACAGTTGTGTTAACTCATTCATCTTACTGTATTGGTCTTTACCTCTACCTTTCAAAGGATGCCCATGCTCATGAGCAAAGTTTGCAAAATTCTTTGGCGAAAATTCTAAAGAGCACTTTTCAGTTTATTCATATCACTCTTCCACTGTGGGACTACCACTGGTGGCTGGTCATGTTATCTTCATTTTTAAGTTCTTAGTATTAACCTTTCAAGCTCAATAAAACTTTGGCCCAGTCCATATTTAACAATAGCTTGCATCCTGCAATCTAGACTACCCGCTTTGATTTTCAACTATGATTTCAGTCTTGACCCAGTAGATGTTTAGAGACATCAGGCAGATGGTCATAAGCCTGCTTCATACCATGAATTTGTGAGTGTGAGTTCTCCCTTTGGAGGTAATTCATAGATAAAAAAAGTGTTACACTACTTCTGGTGTTCTGAAATTCCATATTTTGGTGTATCTTAAAGTGATTTATCTTTTCATAAAATGGGGCAAAGATGCTACCATCAAACTACCATGGCTAATGTCTCTACTTGCATTGATGATACATTAATACACATGAACACACACACACACACACACACACACACACACACACACACACACACACACACACACACACACACACACACACAAAAAAACACACATGCATATACACACATATACATTCACACAAATGTACACACACACACACACACACACACACACACACACACACACACACACACACACACACACACACACACACATTCTTTAGTACAAACTCACAATTATGTACAGTCCAATGTTACATAGGGATAAAGCCCTTGCTTTGCCTCAGATCACTATTATTTGACTGTGGAATGGGTTGGGTGCTGGAAGAGCTGAGCAGGGAAGGAATGCACTGAGTAGCTAACATTAGTCTGCTCATTCAGGCAGAGGGAGGCAGTCTAGGCTTTAGGCTTACTGCAACAGCAATGTTAAGAACATGGCAAGTTATGTGCTGTAGATAGTATACCACTTAGTTTGGAGGTTGCAAAAGCACACTTGCATCTCCTTAAGGTAGTGATTTGGGAGGTCCCAAGAGTATTGCAGGGTTGCTGAGGTTAAGGGACTCTCCCCAACTGCAGTATGATGCTGCAGCAGTGTCCATGATCTTCTCACTGTTCTTGGGCATAGGTTGAATGAAGACAAGGAGAGGCTAAGTTGTGTCCAGTAGACAAGGTGAATGAGGAGAGGAGCTGGTGATGGCTGATGTTCAGCTCCAGAGAGATAAAAAAAATTAACTTTAATAAAGCTCTCTAGCTTTCATTACTTTAAGCAAATACATGCACGCACTTGAATTTAGCTATCAAAATCACATGCTGGAATATAGCATTTGACCTGAGGTGTATTCTTCAGATGGAAGTAAGATATCTTTTCAATGACTGGCACATGGTCCTTCATGGTCGACCTATCATCAAGAGTATTATCCATATCCTAAACAAGAGTTACAAATTGCAAATGATTCCATCTATGGTTACTGGAAACAGCAGAACATTCAATAGGCAGATGGCTGTAAGCATCAGATTTGTTTCAAATTTGGCCAGGATGAGCTTTAGGCAATTATAAGTCATCCAGTCAAGGATAGAATCCAATCATTTTTTCAGCAGAATAAAAGTAATGCACACATTATGCATAGAAGAAAAAGTATAGTTGAATGCTGATCACTGGGGTGATCTGATATAATAAACCAGTTATGGCATTGTCATTCACTACCACCAACATATCAGGATCACCCATAGCTACTACCTCAAGCAAATGGTGAAGAATTTGACAGAGATTTTTTCGTTCCATAACAGGAGATTGGAACCGTTGAAGGTGAGGCTTGGAGTGGATCAGTTAATGGTTAGGCCATGCAAAAAGCTATATTACATCACATTCCTAGCTTAAAGACCTTATTTGAAAAATAATTCCAATGGATGTCTAACCTTAATGGAATACAGTGCACTAGAATGAGGGTATTCTTAGTAAATTCACTATAGTACATTAAGGTAGAATAATAGGCCTGAAAATATAGAGTCAGATTTGGTTTTTCATGTATGCATTCAGTTTCAGGGAAAGATAGTTCATTAGAAAAGAAAAGATAATCTTGCTGGTTTAGCATGAGATGTTCAGAAATACAGAATGTTCCTTTCTCAAGGTAAAGATATGTGTACTTGCAATGGAATGCTAGATAAAGCGGCATATGCAAGACAAGGCTTAGAGGCCAAGGCTAAAGGGGTGTGTAAAGCATTACAGGGTTTTTGGTATTAATAGGATATACTTCAGACATGGTCAGAGTAGTCAGCAGTTAGCCTTTGGACTGATATGTAAAAGGGTATTTACAGTACAGACACTAAAGCCTGAGTGCAGAAGTCAAGTCAAATATCTATACTATTCAGGAGGAAAAGACTGTTTCAGTTAATATTATTCAGGAAAATGAGAATATACTTGCAGAAACTTTAAATATATTTATCAGCACTGTTATTATTACCCCGCATTCCAGAATTTCTAAAGACTGTCATTGTTTATCAGCTCTGTTATTGAAGACAGTATTCATATATCCCTAACATCTAATAAAGCATTATTAAGCAAACCACAGTGTGTGCAGCCTTTATTGTGAAAGTACAAAAAGACTGGGCCATAAAGGAGAGACTGGAATCTGTTCAGCAGAAGTTTGGGTAATCAACAGATAAAGAATTTCATTCCAGTCTCATTTCAGTTGTTTCCAGTTAATTCTAATATACTACAGTCTTATCAGTTCTTTCAGTGGTGAACCTAACATTGATTGGGGGGGGACAACAGGTAAAGTCCCACAACCCCATAATAACCTTGCATCAGTAGTCAGACTACATGTGTTCATCAGAACAATTGAAAGAAGAGCAGTGTTTCATTCAAAGCAACCTTATCGACAGTCAGACGGTGTGCAGTCTACAAAATGGACTTCAGTGCAAAGTAAAAGCATTCTCTAACACTTTTTTCAAGTCTGTCAAACACACTATAACTACTGTGGATACCACAAACAAATCTGCATGAATAATGGCTGATAAAACATTGTTTAAGCGCTTTCATCTAAAAGATAGACTTCATCAGAACACTTTCATTAATGAACTAAAAGTTTATATACATACATACAACCAATAACAAACTAGTATTTGAATTTATAATGACACAATTGATGACATCATTTCCCCTTCATGAATATGTAAGCACCTGTATGAAACATATATGCATCTCTCACATCCTAGCTTCAATCATAGGTTTTACAGGTATTTTTATCATTGATACCAGGCAGGATAGTGGCATTCAACAAAATTTGCGATCTCACTTCTTTTTCACTTAACAATGCTTTTATATTCCCCCCCTGTTGTGTGGATACAAAACTTATAACAATGCAAACTTAAACATATCACATTCCGAACTGTCCCTAATATGCCTGTATAATGCATTATTTGCATCCTCCTTTCTAATGGCATACAAATGGTCATATATCCTATCCTTAAGATGCCTCCCGATTTTGCCCACATAAAAACTGGGGCATTTAGTACACTGGGCAAAATATACGACATTCATTGTCTGACAATTCCCTTTCTTAAATTTTAATATTGTTTTGCTCTTGTTGCCTACAACAAAAGTGTGGTCTTCTAGTATAGCAAAACACTGATTGCATCTACCACACTTAGTGGTACCACTCCTGCCTGGCTGTATAGGTAGATTGCCTTTGTGAAATTTCCTTTTCATGTTACATCCTATTTTATGCACAAACCTGGGTGTATCCACCACCAATCCATAAATTTCCTGATCACACTTCAGAATACTCCAATTGTTCATAATAATTTTCTTGACATCTCCCGTATTCTTGTTGTAAGGCAAAATACATGCTTTACTCAACTCATTTGTACCTTTCTCCTTCCCTTTATGAATACCTTTGCTCAATTTCACACCTAGTAATGGCTTGTATTTTCTCCCCCACTCACTGCTGACATATGTAACAGCATCTTCCACCACCAAAGTGGGGTATCCTCTTTCCTTGAACAAAGCTCCTATATGATGTAACTCCTGTAACATTTCTGAATAGTCTGATGTCATGCGGGCTGCTCTTATAGGTTCATAGGTTCATACTAGGCTATCTGCCCTAGAGCATTTATAAGCTTAGCCAGAGTGTGTGTGGCTTCCGCCACCCCCTGGAATGATAATACTGTTCCCATTTAGGGTTTAGTTTACTGTGCCTCTGTCTAGAAGTGACACAGAGATGACCCCTGGGGTAAACCTATGATCTCCCATCCACTCGTCAAGATTTCTCTTGAAGAGAGTCAGTGAGGGGCTCTGCCTAACATGGACTGGGATTCTGTTCCAGAGTATTGGGAGCCTCTGGGTTATGAATCTGTCCCTTCAGCATGTCCTATTTATTTCTGTGTTGAGGTTCAAGTCTCTCGCTCTCGTGGCTCTGGTGGATTTGGATTTTTTTAGGTGGAGCATGTCCATTAATTCCGGATTGGACATGGCCTTGTACGTCAGGCATAGATCACCTCTGAGTAGGCGGTATGCGACTGAATAGAGCTGGAGTTTCTTCAATCTGGCAGCATATGACATATGTTTGAGTCCCTTGATCCTCTTGGTGAGGTATTTCTGGGGTCTTTCCAACTGCTGCAGGTGCCGGGTAAGGTACATACCAAATGGGGCATTGTACTCAATCATGGGTCTGATAAGGGAAGAGTATAGGGGCACAATGACCTCTCTTGATCTAGATGTGAATCCTTTCATGATAAGGTGGGCAATATAGAAGGTCTTCCTAATCACCTTGGCAATGTGGGTGTCAAATGAGAGGTCACTGTCAACTTGGGTCCCTAGGTCCCTGATTACTTCTTCCATAATTAATGGATTACCACCTATGTGGTAATTTGTGGGTACTTTGTTCTTCCCAAAGGGTATAACTATATATTTTTTGGCGTTCAGTTTAAGGCCATGGCTCTGGCACCAGTTATCCAATTCTGTGAGGCCTTTCTGAAGGATGCTAGTGTCAGCTGGAGTATCGATCATGGCGCCCAGCTTGCAGTCATCTGCGAACTTTGTCAGCTACAATCCTCCTATGTTTGCTTGTACTTCTGAGAAATAAATGCCGAACAAGAGGGGTCCCAGGACCGAGCCCTGTGGGACACCACTTGTAACTGGCTTAGAGTCTGACATGGCTCCAGCAATTCTGACCTTGTGGGTTCTGTCCTTTAGCCAGTTTGCAACCCATCTTATGACATATGGGTTTACCTTTAAGCTGGTGAGCTTGTCTATGATGCCCGAGTGGGGTATTGTGTCGAAGGCGTTTGCAAGGTCAAGGTAGGCTGTGTGAACTGCCTTACCCTCATCAATGGCCTTAGTGACTGTTTCAAAAAAATCGACTAAGTTCAAAAGGCAGGATCTGCCCTTAACAAAGCTGAATTGGGTAGGATCAAGTGTCTGTAGGTCACCAATGTCTTTGTTTGAGTTCCATAATGATCCTCTCCATTACTTTACAGACTAGGCTTGTCAAGCTTATGGGGTGGTAATTTCCAGGGTCTGTAGAAGCACCTCCTTTGTGGAGTGGAACCACTGTTGCTGTACGCTATTCTTTGGGTACGTATCCTGTAGTAAAGCTAAGATTAAACAGCAGCCTCATGTGCGAGTTTAGTTCCTCTTGGAGTTCATGTAGCACGCAACCTGGGACACCGTCTGGTCCCATTGATGCTGTGTTTTTAGCTTGGAGAGGGCGGCTCTCACCTGGACATCTGTGATGTCAGGGAGGCTACATTCAGCTGGGATAGATATTTCTCCTTTTGGGGGGGAGGGGGGAGGAATTTGCACTGAACCTGTCTGCCAGTATGTTGGCAATATCTGTGGGTTCAGTGTATTTTTTTGTCATTTTGAACTAACTCTGAGCATATCTGGGAGTTTTCACCCAGGTTTCTAACATAACTAAAGAAGGCCTTGTGATTATCTTTAGTGTCTTTTGCGATTTTTCTCTCAAAGTTGGCCTTGGATGATTTTATGAGTGATCGTAGTTTTTTGCTAGTACTGATCAGAGATGCCTTCCCTTTTTGGGATTTTGCTCTGTCCTGTAGTAGCTTCCTCCTCCTGTTGTAAAGTTTCTTTTTGGCTGGGGTCCACCAGACAGGATGCCTGCCTTTGGGGGAAAGGGTCTTGGTTTTATTTGGGATTGCATGATCCATGCATTCTTGAAGGTGTCCGTAGAAAGCATTTATAAAGGATTCAGCGGTGTGGGCTGTGGATTCCACAGGCCCAGGGGCCTTGAAGGATACCACTTCAGTCTTAAGAAGTGTGAAGTCAGCTTTTGAGAAGTTCCTCACTGTGGTCTTTTGTGCTGGGGGTGGGGGCGGGATGTGGATTTCCAGTGAGATTAGTTTATGTTCTGATCTCACCAGTGAGGGGTATACTTCCGGTGTGGAGCATTGTGTCCTCATGTTTGTGATGATCAGATCTAGTATATTATCTCCTCTTGTGGGGGTGGTGACTAGTTGTTCCATCGCATTTGAGTTTATGAACTCTAGGAACCTTTGGGCTAGGGTGTTGGGGCTTGAGTAATGCTCCCAGTCTATGTTTGGGTAGTTGAAGTCTCCCAATATGATGGTATTTGGAGAGACATTCATACTCTCCAGTGTCTTCAGGAAGGCTGAGTGGGGTTCCTGAGTTTGAGAGGGTGGTCTGTAGCATGTTACAAACTGTAGGGCAGTTTTGTTGCACATGGATGGTCTCCGATGCTTTGTGCATTGCCACTATCCTGGAAGTGTGGGTGTCTTTGATGAATATGGACACTCCCTCTCTCTTTGTGGTTCGGTCCAAGTTTTGGGGCCAAAAAGCATGATATGAGTTATAACCTGGTAGCGCTGGGGTGCTCTCAGGAGCCTTGAACCAGGTTTCAGTCACTGCACAGACATTGATGCTCTCCATACTGAGGAGGGTTTTGAGAGCCTGCATCTTGAGGTTTAGACTTCTGGCGTTGAGCAGCATTACCCTTAGTTTTTTTCCACTTGTTTTTTCTAGGGAGGTGGGTTTGTTTTTTGAGCCTTGCCTAAAAAAGGCACTATGGGGGTGGCAAGAGCCTTTGCCAATATCTGGAAGCCTAGGGGTGACAAGTGCAAGCCGTCCCTTGTGAAGCAGCGTGGCTTGTCAAGCATGTCATCCCAAGCAGACAGACATTGGAGCCCCCTAGAATGACACCAGTAATTGAGCCAATTATTAAAGCTGATCATTTTATCTTTGTACTGTGGCATCATTCTTGGTGAGGGTAAGATGCTGCTCAGGGTCAGTGTCATACCAGCCTGGGCTACATAATCAGAGAGCTCCTCTATGTCTCTTTTCATGTAGTCCAGGGTGGTACATCTCAGGTCATTCACGCCGGCATGGACAATGACTGAGTCATATTTGTACTTGCTTTGGAGTGACCTGAGTGCTTGTGTTATGTGGCGGATTCTGGCGCCCGACAGGCAGCTTACTGTAACCTTTTCCTTGTTCAGTCTGGTGAGCGGGACGTCAGTGTGTCTGACTATAGAGTGACCTATTACAAGTGTATCAGGCATGTTGTTAGGCCTTAAGGGCTGTGACTGTTTGGCACACTGACTTTGAGAAATATGTGTTGCATGTGCTATGTTTTAAGGTAGTGGTTTCTTGGATGTCTTCTTTGGAGGCCTCTGTTGTTTTGGTAGATTTTTAATTAGAGCCTCCGAGTATGTCTTTGTGGGTTTATGTGCTTGGTTTGCAGTTGTGTTTGGTCTATGTGAGACTGGGTTTGTGGTGTGTGTGGTTACCTTCTCCTCCTGGCTGGTCTTGCCAGTACTGAGTTGAGAGAGCTCAAAACAAATTTGACACCCTTCCTAAATAATGCAAAATGTTCATGTTTCAGTTGGAGAGAGGTATAATTGTAGATGTAAAAATCCCCCTTACCATATTTGATATCATTATATTTTATTATATTGTCACAATCCTTATTACTCACCATTTCCCCTTGTCTACCCTGTGAATGGGAGATTGAAAATTCTGTGCATTGCACCTTCTCCTTCCTGCAGTAAGTGTAGCAGATGCAATCAGTGTTTTGCTATACTAGAAGCCCACACCTTTGTTGTAGGCAACAACAGCAAAACAATATTAAAATGTAAAAAAGGGAATTGTCAGACAATGAATGTCATATATTTTGCCTAGTGTACTAAATGCCCCGGTTTTTATGTGGACAAAACCGGGAGGCATCTCAAGGATAGGATATATGACCATTTGTATGCCATTAGAAAGTAGGATGCAAAGAATGCATTATACAGGCATATTAGGGACAATTCGAGTGTGATATGTTTAAGTTTGCATTGTTGGAAGTTTTGTATCCACACAATGGGGGGGGGGATATAAAAGCATTGTTAAGTAAAAAAGAAGTGAGATGGCAAATTTTGTTGAATGCCACTTCCCTGCCTGGTATCAATGATAATATACCTGTAAAACCTATCATTGAAGCTAGGATGTGAGAGATGCATATATGTTTAATACAGGTGCTTACATATTCATGAAGGGGAAATGATGTCATCAATTATGTCATTATAAATTCAAATACTAGTTTGTTATTGGTTGTATGTATGTATATAAACCTTTAGTTCATTAATGAAAGTGTTCTGATGAAGTCTATCTTTTAGATGAAAGTGCTTAACCAATGTTTTAATAAATTCAACTTTTATTTATCAGCCGTTATTCGTGCAGTGTTGTTCATGGTATCCACAGTAGTTATAGTGTGTTTGACAGTACAGTTGGAACTACATGGTTCTGTTTGCAGTTTTCACTTTTTTCAAGTCTGTCAATAATTACAGCAGAAGTGTTTCATACCAGACGTTTCAGCAGCACACCAGTGTTTTTCCAGATGGGAGACTGTGAACTCCATGCAGAATAAGACCACAGCTGACAGCACTACAGTTGCCCCTTACAGAGCAGACCATTCAGTAAGACACCACTAATATTCCAGATGTAAACTTCATACACAAAACAGCCAGAGCAGATAATGTACCCCTAAATGACATAATTCTAGCTGATAGTTTTCAGAGCAGCAGTGTTTAAACACTACTTCAGAAAATCCTAAAAGGACGTCATTAGACCAGCACTATTTCAGAAAATCTACAACCTTCAGCACTGTTCCTTTAGAACATAAAAAGACATTATCCAGTTAACACCAATGTAGTTTACCATCTTCACAAACTTGCAAGATTCCAGTGTGATGTCACATAGACAAGAAGCAAGAAAAAGTTTAAAAAGCTCCATACAACAGGACATGTTCTTCCAGAGTCATAGTTATATGAGAATGTATATGCACTTTTTAGCTAAAAAAGCTTAGAAAAGTTTAAATATATCAGTAAAAGTCACATACATACCTTTAGTATAAATGTCATGTAATACTTCTACAATTTAGACACCAGTAAATGGTTTAAAGTTAAAAAAACTGGGTAAAACAGTCTAAAAAATGGTGTCCCAGAAATGTTCATTTAATTTTAAAGGTTATTGATTCAGAAATGCTACAGCCAGCGCAAAAGGTTTAATTCACAGAAGCTCACTGCAACAGATGCACTAACTCATATTTGACGGAATGTCAGTTTCTGTCAGTAATTCTTGTTTACAGACTTCAAAAATCAGTGTAAATTCTATAGCACTTGTAATTCAAAATACAGAGTTAAGTCATAGTACAATTTCAACTACAAGTGTTCAGAATCTAAAACGTTCTAGTTTACATGTAATTCAAAGTACAGAGTTAAGTAGCAGTAGTGCAAATACAGACATAACCACAGTCAATGTATGTAACATGCAGATTTATTGACTTAAAATAAAGAAAACATTTGCAATGTCAGAAGTTCACATTATCTTAAATATAGAAGTTCAGAATGTCATAAATTCTAGTTTGTTGTTTTTAAAAGCCAGTGCAATTATTGCATTGGGGGGATGGGGGGGTCAAGAGGGATCAGAGTGCAAGATTCTGATCAGTCTGATAAAATATATTCCAGCATAAATTATATACAGGATTTAGTGCAAAGTAAAATTGTTTCTATTTTAGAGGAAAATAAAGGAAAAAAGCATTCCATGGCTTTAGTCAGTGTTGTTGTTAGTTCTATAAAAAAGGATTTTCAACTTATCTATAAAGGGTGTAGCAGTCCAGCACCAAACCAGAGCATTTATATGTTATTGTTTAAGGTTAAAAGAAATAACATTATTTCATTGTTTATAGAAAAAATATGGACTAATGTACTGATACAGGCAAATCAACTTCAGTTACAAATAGACCTTTATTAGAGGACCTGAATGCAGTTTTGTTGAGATTTGAAGGGTAAAAGGTTACAGCAGCTAACAGTTTGAAGTGTAACAGCTCTGTACTAGGTATGGGCATGTCATCAGAGTTATATGTTCTTTTAGGTTTCAGTAGGAAGATTTTATGGAAAAATAAAAGTGTACAGTAGTGCACACATAGATTATACAAATGTACAAAATTTGAAGAATTGGTTATGGGAGGAACATGCAGATTTATGAGTTAAAGATAAAATAAATTCCAGTTCAGCTGACACAGGTGAAGTGCTCAGAAAGACATAGTGGGTGTGGCCACGTAGAAAAAAAGGGTAGCAGTACACATTTATGTTGTGTAGATTATACCAGAAATTACACTAAAGTTAATTTGCAGAATAAAGGGTTTACAGTTACATATTTGGCAAATTAATTTATTTGTTTTATTGTTTTGTTTAGCAGACATTGCTATTATGCTAGCAAAGTGTTGCAATAGATAAATAATATCTTGATATAGAGACAAAAAGGCATTCACAGATATTAAATGATGTTTTGCTAATTTACAAAATATAAAATTTAAAGTCAATACTACATTTTAGAAGTGACATTACAGTCAAAAGTTCAGATCCCATGCAAAAAGAGTGCATCATAAATATTATGTGTCATTAAAGACTGAGGTTCAACTCCTATGTTATACTTTTTTAAAGGGCAGGCACAAGAAGAGTTCCAGAATTAGATCAGTTCAACTCTAGTAATAAATGTGTATACCATATGAAGAAACTTCACATACTTGCATAAAGGACAGACAAGTAACCTTCCAGAATTAGATCTGTTCATACTATATAAAGACTGTCCCCGGGATTCATGAAGCTTGCGGCAGGCGCAGGCATAGCGTAGGCGGTATAACGCCAAATATGGCCGTCGAGCGATTCAGGTAAGATCCAATTCCACGTGCACTACCGGCGTACGCCAGAACTGCGCAGCCCCCGGCTTAGGTATGCTAATCACACCATGTGCAGTGTAGCACCATGCAAATGAAGGCATATAGTGATTCATGAAGTGGTGCATGCATAGCGTAAGCCCACGGAAATGTAAACCAAAAAACACGGTTTACATTTTCCCAAACAGAACATCGGAGCTATGGAAGAGGGCCAGGCCCAGGTATCACAATGTTAACATATGCCAATGGTGAAATACACAGCCAATGGCATAAGAAAAGATGCACAATATGTAAATAACAACATTTAATGTCATGTCCACAGTAACGCACAGCACAACCGCAGGGCATGTGTGCGGAAGCTGTAACATAAAGAAATAATATAAAAATGTCATAAAATCGCAACGTAATAGAAATCAGGTTTACAGCATAATACACAATGGTAGGCATGGAACACCACAACCAAGGTGCAAGGGTTGCTAAGGGCCTGCGATAGTGTTTGGCACGGTAACTATGAATTAGTAGTCAATGCCATACAAATGAGGCAGATAATACTGAATCGCAAATGTCCCGCCGGATGAAGGTTGTACCATACGGCGCAGCGGTATAACACCGAGGAGTGGCTCAGAGGAGATACATGACATCAGCAGAGGGGTGTGCCACTGTAGCAGTAAGCACATAGGAGCAATGCAAATCTGGCCTGTCTGTTGCTAAGCAAAGCTGCAGGACAGGGGTGGGGAGGAAGGTATAGAATTGTTTAGCTGAGAGCACACATGTTGCCCAAAAGCGCATGTGTACGGGGATGAAAACGTGCTCAAAACCCAGTAATCGGATGCATGCGCCGCAAACAATAGCACAAACAGGAAGGTCAGGGGAAGAAAAGAAGGAAATGTGGAAGTAGGGTAATTGGAGTACTAATGAGCAATCAACACCAATCAACCCACGATGGCCAATCAACGGCAGCTGACAAGTCTGCTTGCAGAAACCTGCAAAACAGGATAGGGGAGGCAATGGAATGCAAAGAAAGGAGGGGAGGTATTGGATTGCAAAGATAGGAGACCTGGCACAGCAGAGCAAAGCAAACTGACAGCAGACCGGCAGTAGCACACATAACGCAAGATACGCCAGGTCCAGGAAAGTACAAATGAAAGTAGGCTGCAGGATGCATGCCAGAAAATGGTAGGTGCAACGTGCAGAAATGTAAAGGGAAGGTCAAGAGGTAATCCACGGCAGGCAAATGTAATTCAACACCAAAGGCACCACAATAGTAGTTCCGGCAGTAAAACACATAAGATACCCTGTAGCTACGATCGTACATACACACCCTATGACATCATCGGTATTCACAGCACAATAGTATAAAGTGTGAAAGCACCCAATACACACCTGTGTATTCCCAAACACTGCACCATAGGAGTAAACACAAGGGAAACTTTTAAAATGTACATGTTGGAAGCTGCCATAGCTGTGATTCATCAGAGATGATGGTGTTGTGGAGGATGATGCCGACAACCACCGCAGGCCTCAGAGGAGAAGGAGAGTGTTCAGACCAAGGGTAACCTACCAGGGGCTACATGACCTGGAGATAGTAGAGCATTACAGGGTGGACAGGGACATCTTACAGCAAATAGTGGAGCTGTGCCGGCCATGCCAGAGAACCAGAAACAACAGAGGGGAACCCATCCCAGTGGACACGAAGGTATGTATAAGCCTGCGAATACTGGCCACAGGTACCTTTCAAAGGCCAACTGGAGATATAATGGGTATCTCACAGGCATCAGCATCCAGGGTACTACACCAGTTCCTGGATGCCATGTTACCACATGCCAATGAGCAGATATACTTCCCCCGAACTCAGGAAGAGTTGGCCAGCAATATGCGCCACTTCCACCGTGTGGCACACTACCCGGAGGTACTGGGTGCGATAGACTGCACGCACATACAAATCAAGTCACCACCCGGTGAGCATGGTAGGCGCTACATAAACAGCAAGGGATTCCACTCCATAAATTGCCAGGTCATGTGCAATGCCCAGGGCATTAACATAGATGTGTGTGCTGGCAGCCCTGGAAGCTACCATGACTCCCATATCTGGCATGCCTCACAGCTGTATCAGGTAATTGTCAGGGGGGGCATCCCACATGGCCATCTTGTGGGGGATGCTGGCTATGCGCTGGAGCCGTGGATGATGACTCCCATCAGAAATGCACACACACCCATGCAAGAACACCATAATGAGGCACACGCACAAACCAGAATCATCATACAGCGTGTGTTCGGGATGCTGAAATCACAGTTCCGGTGCTTGGATCCATCTGGTGGAGCCTTGCAGTACTCTCCAGGCACGTGTGCCCACATCGTCATAGTATGTGCCATGCTACATAATATGATCCTGCGGAAGCAGCTGCAGCAGGGACAAAATGGTGAAGGCCCTCATAGCCCACCACAATTGCCAAGGCCATTACAGGCACAGAGGGATTCAGACCATGAACACACTGTGCCAGCCCCAGTAGGCAGATGGAGGCATGCCCAATATGCCTACGCCTTGGCAAAGAGGGAACGTATAGCACATACTCTGACAGTGTAGGCCCCTACAGACTGACACCTCTCCACCTGCACACACAGTAAAATGGATGGCACACAAACATGACCACCTGTAAATTGTAATGTATAGGTGGCCCAATGTGTGACTCCTACATAGGCAGCCCTCAAACATTGTAAACACAACAGCTAGTGGAACACGGAATGCCAACACCTGAGCAGTACATGAGCCTTACAGCATATGGTGGTGCTGTGTGCCTGTCACTTTCCCCCCAAGATATATATATATATATACATATAGATATATATATATATATATATATATATATATATATATATATATATATATATATACATATATATATATATCTATATATATATAGATATATATATATATATATATATATATATAGATATATATATGTACACATATGCATATACATAATACAGATAGAAAGGGCAATAGAGTGATATACGGTGATATAGATGGATTCAGCGATATCTGCAAATATAGTAGATAGTTCAACGACATTCATAACATCTTGGAGGTACAAATAAATAGGATACCGCCAACTATGGAACGTGTAACATACTGACATGCGTAACCACGAGGCTGAAAGACCGATAGAACACAGTACTGGAACAGTACAGCCGCGAGTAATAGTATGATGATATGAAGGGACATTTAGTCACTGCTGCCAGTGTTGCGGTCCACGTAGGTACTGTGTTCAACTGTGTTTGTGAGTGCCATAGTCTGTGTAAGTGTGCATTGAGGGTGCCATGTGCATCTCCGTGTGACTGTAATGTGTGTGTGTGTCCGCCACATGTGTTTGTTAGTGCCAAATCAGAGGCAGATCAGTACGGTAGGTGTGGGTATAGCTAGCTGTAGGCATACGGTTACTACCTGTCCCACAGTAGGAGGGACAGCCCCACCCTGGGCAGGTGTGTCCTGACAAAAAACAGTACAAAGGGCAAATGTCCGAGGTGGTAGGACATTAATATGTTCCATATATAATGTAATAGTTGTATTTAATAGTTATGCCTGTATGTAAGAAATGTAAATGTTACATGCAATATGATAAGTAGCCAAAGTCCCACAACAATAGGTATGTATTGAGGATAAAAGTATGTGCTAACCTGTGTACTGACCGTGGCTACGTGTTGGCCTGTAAACACTGCTGTGTGTCCCGCAAGTGTCCAACAATGACCAAATGAAAAGGTGGCAACCCATGGCAAACAGGCTCTTTTACCAACACAACCGCAATGACTGCAAATATCTGGGGCAGAAATACAAGGGATAGCTGTCACTTACACATATCCCTTGATATATCGCTGCAATTCCAGAGGTATACAAGTAGCAAGCTCACCTGCAGACGATATAGAAACCAATTAACAATGGCCCAATGTACAATCCCATAACATAAGTCTACTAACTGTTAGCTCTCTAATTAGGGACGGAGCCCACACACATATATACGGATTATGTAGAAATGCAAGGCCCACAAACCTGTATATGCTACGCTACACCCACCGAGATCCCGCACACTAGAAACTAAAGCAATACAGACTGTAATAGCAGCACAAACATCCAGTCAGTCAATTACATCTGCAGAACCCTCAACATACCGTGTGAGAGACACAATTAAAGGCGTCATGCAAAATTGCAGGTGTTGTATAATGGAACAAACAGCCATGTTACAGGTTTTGTTTGCAATACTCCGTTATCAGACGTTGGGATGACAGGTGCACCCACATGTTGAACCAAATACTCTACCTGTCACACACAATCCACGGGGGACATGAATCCAAAGTATACTTGTCTCCATGCATAGCAGTTGCAATTACACATAACAAAACACAATACAGACCGTCTCCCCGAAGATAGGGCAAATAGGCAACGCCCGAGTGGAGAATTCAATTATACCCCACTGTTGCCGCGTAATTGGTGAATGGAGTAGCTGCACAGCTGATATGCAAGTAATTAGTCACTCAGGAACACCAACTGGCGGGATGAATCCATATGTTACAGGTATCGACGTATATAAGGATGACTTGCCAGACATTCAAACCATATGCTCATACCGAATACCAATTGAAACACTGTGAGAGAGATAGAAATGAAACGCCGTAACGATAACAAGGTATGTAGAACGCCCGATATGTAAGGTTATGTATAGCATGATCTGTATTAATTAGTTTTACTGTATGTATAGCCTGGTTTGCATTAATTAAACATGTCCGCAATGCATAAAGTGGGGAAAGGTATTTATGTAGTGATGTCTTGCTGAGCATACTAACGCTTGTAGAAACTGTGCGTCCAGCAGTGGGACACAAGATACACAGCACAGACACCACAAGGGATGCTACATGAGGGCGTTAAACAGAACAATTCCATACAACCCTCCGTCAGTGGTAGGGTATGTCCAACAAGGACGTGCCATAGCAGGGGATAGTATATGTTGATATACTGTCACAGCACGCATGTGTATGGGCATATAACGTTAATGACATATCTAAGGTGGTCCCGCTGTGCAAGTATGCTTTGCATTATGGGATACTATGTGAAATATGTGTAATGTATAGTATTATAGGTAGATATGACAGATATTCTACACAGCATAACAGGCATATCATGCATACCACAGGTATCGTCTATTGGCATGTACAATAACAGGATACATATGGCTTGTAGGCATGGGACATTGTAATAGCATGATAGCTAATCTAAATGGAAGGGCTACCAAGTAACCATGCACAAAGGACATGTAATAGCTTCACAGGTGCATAGAGGGGTACTATGCAGTCTGGCAAGTCCATGTGTAAGCACAACTACAGTGTTCACACTAGTGGCACCTCTCTAGAGTAGTGTCCTGTGAACAGCAGAGCCATGTGTCACCCGCACCTCTGCACAGTACAGCCACTGCAGTGATCCCAGGCCTACATGTGTCTCCCAACCACCAAGGGAGGTATCACATGAACGGTGCTACTGAGTGTCCCTGCATGATGTACATAGGACTTATATTCCAAAGCATGGTGAGTGTCCAGTTTGGGAATGTAACCCTCAAGCACATCCCACTCATTGTGGCGTGTGTGCACATATCCATGAGCATGTTGCTCACAGTGGCTTCTGCTTATGCCGCGTATGAGGAGTATATCCATTAATAATGTTGTGGACATGGGCCCTGTCTGATAAGCAGAGGTCACCCTGAGTATGTAGTATGCAAATGTGTACAGATGTGGTGTCCGTAGTGCAGCCACATACTTAAACTGTCGGAGCTCAGTAAACGTCATGGCGTGTTAATGTTGTGGTATGTAAAGCTGTAGCTGTTGTGTAAGGTACACCCTAAATGGGGTGGTGTACCCTTGAATGTGTGTAGATGTCTTGAGTTCAGAGGTACAATGGGTGCCTATGTACCAGCTACACACCCAGTACAGATAGGTGTGGCCACGTAGAAGGATATCCATACCACAGTGGCAATACGGTAACCACAGGAGTGGGTGCGACATATGTGTGTACTGCAAACATGTACAATGTGATATGTATGTAGGGGACTACCACCCATGTGATAGTCAGTGGGTGAATGGTGTAATGCAAAGGTGATGTGCATGCACCTTGTGTCATGCAGCTTGATGCCATGATAGTCATATCATGTATCTGTCACAGCGACACCTGTATGGATGGAGTCAGTATCAGCTGGTGGAGCAATCATGGTGCTTTGTTTGCAGGGGTTTGAAAGCTAGGCAGGGAAAGTCCCCCATGCTAGCCTGTTCTGCAGGGAAGCATATACTGAACATGAGGGGCCCTATGACTGAGGACTGTGGTATGCCAAATGTACCTGACATGTAGTAGGTACTATGGTATGATGGCCTCACTGTGTGTGTCCTGTCCATGAGCTACATTGCATAACATCCTGAGACACAGGGTACGATGTGCAGGTGGATGTGTATGTTGTCAATACCAGAATGGGGAATGGTGCTGAAAGTCAATGAGAGGACAATGTAGGATGTGTGGACTCCCGTACCATCAGCAACTGCCCTGGTAACTGTATGAAAGGAGTCCACCATGTATAGGGCCCATGCTCTGGCCCTAACAAGCCCAACCCGGGTGGCAGCAAAGGACGGGAGCCCATCAATGTTTCTGTGAATGACGTCCTTGATGATGTGCCCCATAGCCATGCAGAACAGTCCAGTCAGGTGTGTAGGACTATAGTCCCACTCGTGCATTGTGGTGCCACCTGTGTGTAGTGTGATAAATGCTGCTGTGTGCCATTCAGGGGCTACAATGTCTGAAACAAGGCTATTACTGAATATGGTGGCCTAGTGGGGAGACATGTCATTCAGAGGTTGGTGGACATCACAGCCTGGGACGTTGGAAGGTGACATGGGGCCAGTGTCCCAGGACATATAGAGTGTAGGTCAGTACTGTGTAGGTGTGACCACAGGGACAACACAATATTCATGTATGGATTGTGGCCCTGTAGTGAGTGAGAGGGTGTTATGTTAGCATTGAATCCATCCTCCAGCATGTTGCCAACATCACCTGGGTCTGTAATGTTCCTGAGTGACTGTTGTATGTGACAGCAGATGTGGGTGTTGCCATCGACTACTGACATACCACCATAATGCCTGGTGGTACACCCCGGAATGTGTGGCAGTCATGTTTACGTAGCTAGTCTTGGAGTATGTGATGAGAGACCCTGTGGCCCCACCACGGCTGACCAGTGAGCCACCCCACACATGGGAAGGTACACCACTATGCAACAGCCTACACCTGTTGTTGTACATCATATGTCCATGGAACATGACCACCAGAGTGGAGTCTGTTATCTGGTGTGTACCATCATGGCTCTGTGTGGAATAGCATGACCCATGCAGTTGTGTACATGCTAATGAAGTGCACTGGGGTATGTGTCAGCATTTGTATGTGCATTGTCCATCTGCACGGGTGTCATGACGTTAACAACCGCTGTCAGCAGACGTCTGTAGTAGGTTTTGTAGTACTCATGTACTGTGTATGCTGTGATGGGTGTGGTGCCAGGATGTGGCTAACAAGGTTGATTAGCATATGTTCGGAATCCACTAATGAGGGGATAACCCCAGGTTTGTAACACCAGTCACATGGTGGTAGTGTTCATGTCAAGGTTAATGTAGGTCTTGGAGGTGGTGTATATGGGTTGATCCAGCAGAGCAGAGTTTATGACTCATGGATGTGTCAGTACATGAGTGGCTATCCCAGTTAAGTGTGGGGTAGTGTCAGTCACACATCAGTAGTAGCTGTCTGAGGCCCACTGTCCAATATACCAACAAAGAAGGTATGTTAACCGTGGGGTATGATGTTGACTCTGTAGCTTGTTACAATGTGTATAGCAGTCCCGGACACAGTTAGTTGCATGTGGAGCACCTCTGATGCATTGTGCTAAGTAACTTGCCAGGATGTGTGCAAAACATAGTGGGATATGGGAACCCCTCAGCTGTGGGTGTGCCGGTCCAGGTATGTGCCTGAAAGGTATGGTCTGTCTATAACCTGTCATTGCAGGTGTACTCTGCAGAGCCTAGAGGCAGGTCCCAGTCACTGCAGAGATGTTTGAGTGTTGCATTATAAGGTGTGACTTGCCTGCAAGGCCACAGAGGAAGATGCAAGCATTGTGTCACATGACCCCATGTCATGCCTGCCAGTTCCCGTCCTGCCGGTGACAGTTATTGGAAACTGTGCAAGACAGGCAGTATAGAAGCAGCAAGAGCCTTACATGTGAGCTGTACTCCCAGGGCTGACAGGTGCAAGTCATCTGTGCCACAGCATTGTGTTTGACCAGGTCAGTCAAAGCGGACAGATACCAGATGCCTGTGGAATGACAATAGGAGCATAGGCAACTGTTGAAGTGACACAGTCGGTCATTGTACAGTGGTATCGTGTCCGGACAAATGCAAAATGCTCCCCAGGGCTTGGCCCACACCCTCAGGGCTATAAGACTGGTGAGCTATTGCATGTCCCTGCACACGTAGTCTGTGAAGTGGCATCACAGGGCACTCACATTAACATGGAGAATGACAGTCACATCGTACCTGGTGAGGTGTGGCATGGGTGCATAGGTTATGTTGCAGAAGCAGTTACCCGACAGCAAGATGTAAGCGACTATCGCCTTGTGTAGCCTGCTGTGTGGAACTGCAGTGTGACTCCCTACATAGTCACCTATGACTGGTGTGTTGTGAATGTTATAACTCCCTATTGGCTGTATGTGATGGGCACACATGAGTCTTTGGGCTATAAGGTGGTGATGTTGTCTTCCATGATGGGGGCTACCTCTGATGCCTACACTGAGTATGGAGACGTACTGCACAAGTTGTCCTCGTAGGTGTGGCCAGTGGTGTTGATCATGTGAGACTATGTGATGGCTGGGGTGTGTTGCGAATCATACACATCCCCAAATGACTGTCAGGTGCAGTCAGGGTTGGTGACAGCATTACCCCCAGCCATAGCTGTCAACCTCCTGTCCCCAAAATGAGGAACATTAGCCCTCATACTGTGTGACAAATGGGCAAAACATGGAACACTTACAACTGGCTTACTAACAGCTTCAACTAGGAAGGGCATATGATGGCTAAAATAGGCTGGTTTTACGTATAAAAAAGATATTCTAATGAATTAATATGGTTCCCATCTATTTAGCCATGGCTAGAAGGTAAACAATTTCCAACAATGAATGTGTGACAGACCCTTTCAATGTGGAACCTTGAGGAACATGCACCTTTTAGAACCCCAAATGAGGTACGTTCCTCGTAATGAGGTACACTTGAGAGCTATGCCCCCAGCACGGCTGCAGAAGTGCATCCCCCACAGGCTGTAGTGTCGTATATTGGGAGGTGAGCATTGAATGTGTACATGAGACAATTGCTCTATTGCCACATGTACAACATATCCCTCATATAGACAGGCAGTAGCACTGGTACATGACAGTTGGACATGCCTGTATATACAACCATGTCCCACAGGATATGTAAGCATGTGTACAACAGCTGTTGTACCATAAGCAAGCTGGGAAGTGTAGGACAGCCAGTGTACCTGTGGGAAATGGTGTTGAATGGGTGCTATAGTAATCAGTAGCTCATGACATGCTCACAAGTTCTGAACAAGTGCCTAGCATGACCATACAATACAGATAGGGTGTTGGATAATATCAACCCACAAGTGGTGATGACAGTCATTTTGGGTGGCACTGCACTATAACCCTGCTGGGTATGGTGTGCATGTCCATGAACCATTATCACTGTAGATGTTAGCAGTACAGATGTACAAGACAGCACGGATGTTTGATTACAAATGCCTTTGTATGTCACAGGAGTGTTCCACCAGTGGCCTGTTGACAGACTCACAACTACAAAAGGTGCAAGAGTGACATGTGCACATCACACCAGTGCCAGCTACAGTAGAACAGGGTTAATGTGTTGTACCCCACCCTCATTGTAGCCCATACCACACAGACAAATGTTAGGCATCTGTGTATGTAAGGCTGTGAATGGCCATGACCTATCAGTATAGCTGTGTCAATGTTGTGAACAACATACAGAATGGGTTGTGTGGGTGAGGTCTGTGACATATTTGCACAGTCTGATGGATGATACCAGCATTGTCACCGCTAGGTGAACATCCCTGTACCCATAAACTACTACCTAGGCTGTGGTCAACATTATGGACACTGTCTAAGGGATGGTGCTGTGCAGTGCACCCCCCGACTTGGTGACATCTCCAGGACCCTTAGGTAGTCATATGAGGTACCCATGTCATGTCAGGGTGCCATCCATGAGCACGAAGATCACTGGACAGGCATATACAGCACTGTGGTGACCAATATTGGATCATATACCACCTTTAAGGGGTAATGGCTATGCATGGATGTGCGATACCAGCCTTCCCAATCCTCACCTCCACTATGCAGCATGCTGTCTACCTTGCTGAAAGACATTTGCTACACCATGATGATGGACATGCTACATGTCCATATCCTGATCTATAAGACATATGTCATGGACAGCCACTGTCCTAATACTAGGAGCGCCACAGGCTGGACAGATCCCTGTGCCATATATGTGACATACCCCCGCCATACCATGCAACCCTGTCCATCCAGCATCCAGGTCAACAGCATTACCGTGGACACATCCAGGCATGTGCAGATAGGTAAGAACACAAGTGCAGGCAAATAGACATGCCCACAGCAAGACAGCATTTACATGGAGTATGAACACTGTAATGAGGTGACACACATATATGGTGATGATATCCAGTGCATAATGGGTGTGACATTTGTGTGATACAAACATGTCAGTCGTGTCAGTGTCATGATGCTTTGCAAAGATAACTGTGCAGATGTAGTAGATGTCACAGAAATGTATGTGCAGCAGTATCTCTGTACATCTCTGAAACTGTGACCTGTCACCATCATTATGTCTTACAGATAATGCCCCGTACACGCCTCCCAGCATACAGCCACCAGGAGGATGATGTCCTCATCCCACAGCTCCATGACAACTATGACTTGTTGTTCAGCCATGTGCCACAGCATGCCCAGCAGCGGGATGACCTGTGGCAGGATCTACACAGGAGGGTGAACGATGTGGGTGGCCATAACCGCAACTACCAGCAGGTGCGCAGACACTGCACGGACTTGATACGACATGCAAAACAGAGTGCCACTACAATCGCCAGGGAATAAGGTGGAACAGATGGTGGGCCACCAAACCAGCCCCCACTCACACACACCGAGGAGCTACTGGCCAGTCTGGGGACACCCAGGGAACAGCATCCAAAAACACTAGCTGCCATCGTGGAGGTGGGTGTCTCCCAACCAATGATCCTGGAGTTGCCTGGTAAGTCAGTACTGCACATATGGCTATTATATCCCATGTAGTTGCATGTGTCACTGTACATTATGTAAAGTAACAACATATGCAAGGTATGTGGACACACATGCTGCATACTACAGTATGCTACGTTGTGTATGCACACATGTGCATACTATATGCTATTACACAGGTGAATGTGTTCACATGCACAGTGCAATCTGTGGCTGTCATACAGTCATGGATAATGTTCATACTGGTGTGTTACCCCTATACAGGTACCTCTGGCGTGCCGCACAGACATGAGTCCATTGCAGGTGAGACTGTCATCAGTATCAGGCATGTTACATTGTAGATCTATTTGCCATGTGGCCAGTTAACACTTGCACACCTGATGTTTGTTCCAGTCATGATATGCAGGTCGCATCACCCATCATTCACACAGGCCACCCATGTGCAATATATACAAACAAAATGATACACCAACTTGAAACCACAGTACTTGTCATTGCGACATGTGTGGTCAGCTGTGCATACAACGGTGGAGGTGTTCTACAATGGAGGCATATGTAGTATGCATTGAACAACATGTGGTACGCACACAGTACCACACAGTGAGCTGTGATATGGGCAGCCCACAGGTGTCACCATTGTGTTATATGCCCCTGCATTGGGTGCACACATTGTTATGTGCCACCTGACATGTCCCAGACATGTAGTGTTCTGTCTGCAATATTGTCACACTATCGCATGACCTATACCCCACATACCAAACATACAACCCGTTGTCTGCATAGCCCTGTGGATTGTGACATATCTGACATCTATGGGTGTATGTCATATGGGACAACACAGACATGTGAGATAGATGGCCATCACACACAATTGGCCAACACATGTGCACACATGGCCATGGGGGATAGCCAGAGACATGTAGCCACACAGTACATGGGATGTGTATACACCCTGTTGCACATTGTCCACACATGGTCCAATTATAGCCTTAGTTGACCGATTATACAGTTGATGTGGTACACTGGACAACCTAAAAGCCTGTGCACAGCTACTGGAGGTGTCACTGAAGTCTACCATATACGATCTGTTGAACATCATGACTGTGTTGCAGTTATGGCTATGCAATGTGTACATATTATGCATTCTACAGCAACATAGATGCCTCATGATGCCATGCAATGGCACAGTGTCTGTACTTCACACTGTATAGCAATGTAGACGGCTCACACTACTCTCCCATGCTTATGCACATTTGCTAAACATGCATTCTATCTGTAGGGCATACACACAACACTGCAATGTGAAGCCCATTATGATGCTGTACATGTGTCTGGACACCATTGTGTCAGACATTTATGCATGTTAATGCACATGTCAGCAGATTACATGTCAAGGTCATGTCAGCCATGTGTACTGTTATCCTGTTCTGGGCCACATGGTGTATCACGGGGATGCATGCATACTACCATGATTGTGTGAACTGCATGGCTACTGATATGACACCTGCTTGCTGTAGTGTGCACCCCAGGGAGGTATGCTTACTAACACTATTAATGTCTGAGCTGCATGCCCTCTGCTGTATCGCAGGTGTGCTGCATGTCATCTGACAAATCACATGCATGGTGTGTCTGTGTGTGTCTGTGTTTGTGTGTGTGTGTGTGTCTGTGTTTGTGTGTGTGTGTCTGTGTTTGTGTGTGTGTGTGTCTGTGTTTGTGTGTGTGTGTGCTTGTGTGTGTGTGTGACTGTGTTTGTGTGTCTGTGTGTGTGTGTCTGTGTGTGTGTGTGTGTGTGTGTGTGTGTGTGTGTGTGTGTGTGTGTGTGTGTGTGTGTGTGTGTGTGTGTGTGTGTGTGTGTGTGTGTGTGTGTCTGAGTCTGTGTCTATTGTACTTTACAGTATTTCTTTGCATTCACAGGTGATGTAGGTGCGTTACCCTCCTGCGGTCCATCTGATGTTAGTGTCCCCACAGATACTAGCGGTGATGAACATATGCATGAGGTACAGGCAGGGTTGTCAAGGGCTGAATCTGTACCAATGGTTACCATCCCAGCTATGTCCCCCTCTTCCCCACACACAGTTCTGCTGCCAACACATACCGCATCACCAGTGGCCATAGAGGGAGGACAGACAGCGTCTGTTAGCGTGGAACAGGAATGTGTGGTGGCTACAGAAGGTGTGTCTACACACCATGGTGTCAGTGTAATGACTGCAGATGTGCCACACAGGCATGTGGCCGGTGCTGCTCGTAGGAGGACCTCTGGCAGACATGCACCTGCAGGACAGAGCACAGCAGCTGGTATCACCAGACACATGTTCCAGACTGTAATGGCAGCACAGGCACGTGCTGAACGGCAGAACAGAGAAGGGCAGAGGCTGCAGAGGGCTGCTATCCATACCCTAAATGACAACATCCAGGCATTGGCAAATGCTCAACAGCAGATTGCTGATGTTCTGGATAGGCGATTAGGTGGAATGGTCGGAATCCTTGACCGAGGCATGGTAATCCGTGAGCGGGAGCTGTCTGTGCTGGAACATCTGTTAGGAGTGAGGCGTAGGCCATGTGGACGTAGGCCAGCAACACCACCTAGTGTAGGTCGACGTGAGCATGCCACCTCACATGCCCGCTCCCATAGTGCCGGTAGCAGTAGCAGTGCAGCTGGTGCTGCGCTGTCAACACCAGGACACAGCAGGCCATGTGGACGTGGCCCTGGACGTTCTCAGTGGGGACATGGTTCCAGCGGACATGTGTCGTCGGACAGTAGCCACTCTGTACCTCCACCTGGTAGTGCCCGTGCAACCCCAGGCAGGCACAGGTCACGTGGGCGTGGACGGACTCAGTGAGCTGTACAACCTGCTCTGTACAATCTGGGGCTGTCAATTATACCCCGTGTAGGCCTCACAAATGGCAGAACTGTGTACACACATACACGCACACAACCAACACAACTGTAGGGCTCCACAACATCCACATGCATTCTGAACAGACATGTCCAATCAACTCACCGGCCCTTACACAGACACATGATGTTATCCATTGGTGCAGCCTATGCCCCTGGCAAACATATCACCCTGTGCATATGATGAAGCCTGTGCCGCATCCTTGTCATCCACACCATCGGTGCAGGGTTATGCACAAATATTCTGATGCACAGGGTGAACAGAATAGTGAGAGGTGTATGTAATATTACCTGTGTATGCATAGTGAGGGATGTGTATGTTGCAGTGGTTGTGTGTGAATACTGAGAGATGTGTATGTGACATAGGTTGTGTTATTGTAATTGTTATATTCTACTGAAGGGGAAGAGGAGCCTGTAATGAAACATGAGGTGTTAAAAAGTGGGGGTTTTATGATATATAACTATACTGATATGGCCATCAGTAAAGCTCATTTTGAATTATTCAGTAAGGGTATCAGCTTTGTTCCGAGCCATAGATTAGACATAACACAGGTATTAGTGAATTTAAAGTTATATACGAGGAAGTTAAACCTCCACTTGTATTTTTCAAACCTAGGTGTGAGGACAGGTAACCCTAGCTCTACAGCTGATGTAACAGTTATGAAAAGGAAAAGTATTTTTATGCCTCCCACAAATACTGACATTAACGTATTCGAACAAATGGTTGAACGTGATTTTAGGAGATTATGTGCACAACAAAAGCAGATACAGGATAATTTAACTATTGATGAGAGAAAGGTTATTTACGAATTAACGGTGACCAATGACTACAGATGTATGCGCCCTGACAAAGGGGGTGGGATGGTCATCATGAGTAAAATGGATTACAATGGGATTATGATGAAGATGTTAGGTGATGAAGACACTTACAGCAGAGTGTCAAGACATGAAATAAATAGGGCATATAGTAAGATTGACTTATACCTTTTGGATGCAATTTATCAAGGGGCTATTAATGAAGATGAATTTGACTATCTCAGTGTCAAATTCCCAAAGTTACCAAAACTATTTGGAATCCCCAAGGTCCACAAGGGTGTTGACCATTTATCTTTTAGACCCATTGTTTCGGCAAGGGGGTCTAAGACAGAACCTATGGCAGCCTTTGTGGACCAATTTTGTAAGAAGGCACTTTTGGATACACCACACATTATTAAGGATTCCTGGCACTGCCTGGAGAGACTTAGAGCAATAAGTGAAGTGGATGTTGAGTCCTATGGTTTTTTAACCATTGATGTGGTGAATCTTTTTTCAACTATTCCCCATACTGAGGGGTTGGAACTATTTTATGATAGTTTAATGAGTAGTGCAAGTTTTGATTTAGAGAGGCTCAACATATGTTTAGATTTCATGAGATTTATTTTGACAAGCAACTACCTGACATTTGAAGGAGAAACCTACCAACAGATCAAAGGGGTGGCGATGGGGGCCCGTTGTGCCCCGGTCTATGCCAACCTGGTCCTATTGTCATGGGAAAAATGTCATATTCTATCTTCAGCTTTTAGGGAGCATATTTTGATGTACAGCAGGTTCCTGGATGACATCTTAATCCTTTGGAGGGGTAGTGAAAGCGAAGTTATTGATTTCATGGCATATATCAATCAAACCACGGAGTTTCTTAGATTTACATACACGTGGAATATGATGTCAATTAATTATTTGGACATCTCTATTTCTAAACAAGAAGGGAAGCTTGTAAGTAACATCTATAGAAAACCGAGTTTTTCTAACTCTATGTTACACTTCAATAGTTGTCACCCCTTCCATCAGAGGAAAGGGGTGATTAAAGGGCAAATGGTCCGACTTTCAAGGTTGGTTAGTAATGATGAATTGTTTAAGAAAGAGATGTATACCTTGATAGGTTTATTTATGGAGAGAGGATATCCCCTGAACTTATTATTGAAAACTAAAAAAGAGATATATAGGAAAAGAAAGACTTTGTACATTCCCATACTCAAGGGTTTGGATAACATGACATTAGTACAAGGAAAAAACAAGGAAGGGACGGACTTCAAGAAAGATAGTCTTACCTTTGTTTTGAAGTTTAACGACATGGCCAATGAATTTTGTAACAGCATAAGGATTAATTGGGACCATTGTATTAATGAACAAACAAGAAAATTGTTGGGAGGATGTCCAAAAATTGTTTTCAGTCGAGGAAACAATATCAAAAACATTTTGGAAAGGGAGAGCAAAAGTTATAGTAGATCTAGGATGAGTAAATGTGGTAATTGTAGTGGTTGTAGATTCATCGCTGAAGGGAGTTATATATGCGTGGTGGGTTATGGACGTACATTGGCATGCCCTGGTTTATGTAATTGCAACACAAAGAACTGTGTTTATATAGCATCATGTGCCTCCTGTGATGCTTATTATATTGGCATGACTACTCGTAAGTTACGAGAAAGAATTTGTGAGCACACCAGATGTATAAGAAACAGGGATATGCACAATGCCTTGTATTTGCACAGTAGGGTGTGTGGCAATTTTACTAAATTTTTGTTTTTCATCATAGATAGGGTGATGCCTTTTACCCCTGGTGACATTAACAATAGGGTGGCAGTCTTAGAATCTGAGTGGCAGATGAGATTGAATGCCACCAGATTCCCTGGTATAAATGACCACATTTCTTTAAAACCACATTTAAAGTTAAGAGCCAGTGTAATATGAAGTGCTTTAAGTTTGCACAACTCATTAGTTATTAAATATTACATTTATTGATTATATGTCATAGTACATGTATCGTAATTATTTTACGAATTTAATTAATTCAATTAATTAATTAGTTTATTTACTAAGTATTCATTTAAACAGTTTAAATATTTTAAGGAACAATTTTTGTATTTTTAAACAATTTTTGTGTTGGCATTATTGACATGGGTTTACATATTTGGATAGAAAAATGTTAATAACAATATGTACCTTCAGACCGAAAAATGAAATTGAATATTTAATATATTGTATTTTATAATTTTGTATTTATATATACGTATACATATACAACAATTTTTTCATACATATATATTTCTTTTCTTTTTTTATTTTTCATATTTTATTTTATTTTTTTCATTTATTTCATTTGTTGTTGTTTTCACCTTTATGAGGGATACTTCTTTAAGGAATTAATGGAATAGTTAATTAATCAATTGTGTGAGTCATGGTGTATGGTTTTGTATTTAAGCATGAATGAATTGGTGTTTAACAGACTCTGATGATACAAGTCTAACTGGTGAAAGCGCTTAGTCTGTGTGTTTATCGCTGGAATAAAAGAATTTAACCTTCGTGTGTTGGTGTTCCTGCATCCTGAAATTGCTGTGGTGGATTTCTGTCTCGTTTTATAGTTGTGGATCCTGGTCTTGGCTTCCTATCATTTCATTTACTGTCGACATGCACCGGTCATACCATGTAGTGCAGGTGCAGTATGCATTGTGATGTGTTCACGGTATGTGTCTCGGTTGCATCTGTAGCACCATGTTGGTTGTGATACCCTGGTTCCCTCCTATGGTGTACTTGCATGTGCTTACAGGTAGCAGTGTTTGCAGTCCCCCACGTGTAACTGTGGATTACTCACAGGCACGTCTGGCAATATCAGCATGCTACATGTACCCTCAACCTGACTGTTGGAAACACCAACATGACACAGATGTCCACACATATACTGCACCTGACACATGTGGTCAGTGCCACAGGCTACACTGGACAGAGACATGACATACATAGCAGGACACATTACAGGTATGGAGACATGGTGCAGGGGTTGTACACAGCGGTCTGGCCAATGATGATGTGAGGTGTCACTTGGTAGCTGGTGGCCACACTGTGCAGCAGTAAGACCCTGTAACAGTATGGGAACATGGCCACATTCACAGGGTGTACACCACTATAATGCACACCCCATAGTGTGCAGGTGGGGACCCTTGCCTATGTGGTCATCACCCTCACAGTACTATGCACCCACACAGCATGTCACAGAGAAGGAACATGCACAGGTAGCCAGTATGGCTGGGACCTATGGCATCAACAGGGTCGTGCACTGCATCACCATTACGGGTTAGTCACCACATGGGGTTAGTGATCATTTATCACCGTATATTAGCATACACCCTCACACCAAGCACCAGACGTACATACAGACACACACACACTGTGGTGACCAAACATGTGTATATGGACAGCTGACGTGTGTGATGCACCACACCAGCTGATGTCATGCTTCCCACACTGATGTATGTACAGATCTCTACAATGGTGTACAGGGATGTGTAACAACTGGGACATATTCCCCACTATATGTGGCATCTCTGGTCACACATTCGGACAAACATTGCAGTGCTGGGAATGATACACCTGCCATACGATGACACGTTTGATAGACATGCAGCAGTATTGATTGCATTATGTGTACCAATGCTATATCTGGCAAATGTGCTGCTATATGCACATGGGAGGTTGTAGGAGTTACAGGTGCCATGTGACATATAGTTGGTAACACCTGACCGCTGTGTATGCATTATGTCAGCACCGTCACGTAACAGCAACATAGCGTACTGTTTGCACATGGCATGATAGGATGGTGTGTGACACAACTATGAGCCACCCCTGCACACATACATCTACACAGGTGGTTCACCACTTTATGTACACACATCCCTCCATACGTGCTGTTTGTATGTCACCGTATACAGGTCAACGATGGGTCTGCATTGCGACTGCATATCGTACTTAGGTGCAACTATGTTACGGACATCGGCCACTGCACATGCATGGTTGCTGCATGCACAGTACATATGTCACATGTGTCTCCTGTTGCCATGTTTGTATGCATTGCTATTGTTGGACATGTGTGTTGACATACATAACACATGGACTGTGGTATGATATCACGGGTGTCACAGGCGACCAGTACAAGGGTATGTGTCCCGGTCAACATTGCTACCCCCTGTAGTGTGAGCATTCAACAGACATGGACCCACCTTCCATTTGCGTGTGTAGCATTGATCAGGCCACTGTTATGCACGAGGTACATCAAAGGCTATGTATGTATGTGTTGTGTGTGCAGTCCATGCACACATCCACACAATCACATGTATGACATATCCAGACGTGTGTTCATTGGTGTACAGCAACAGTCAGGTGTCACAGCTGTGTAAGGGCCGTGGTATGTCTTGAGCTGACCTGTTCATGTATACTGGTATCATTGCAATGCATAACACCTGTTGGATCCCTGTTGGTGCATGTGTACTCTGCACAGCTGGTGTGCACCTCTGTACAGCCCAGTGGTCATGTGTCATGTGGTGTTGTGGTACTGTAAGGCTGTGTAGTGCTGCACCGACGACATGGTGCTGACTTGACAGCTACAGTGTACACTGCAGTGTGTACGTGTGTGACCTGCACCTGTGACAGCTGTGATGGCAGCTGTGTGTGTACAGGTCACTTCTGTACTATGCCCTTCTGTGTGTACACTCCATCTGCATGCACGACAGGCCTTTGCAACAGCTAAGTGTGTGAGCATGCCCAGTATGCTGTTGTGTAGATGGACACACAGTACAGTCCATGTACGCAGATGTGTAGATGGACACACGGTACAGTCCAATCTGAGACCTTCCGTGTTTACACTCCATCTGCATGCAAGACTGCCCTTTGCAACAGCTAAGTGTGAGCATGCCCAGTATGCTGTTGTGTAGATGGACACACAGTACAGTCCATGTACGCAGTTGTGTAGATGGACACACGGTACAGTCCAAACTGACACCTTCCGTGTTTACACTCCATCTGCATGCAAGACGGCCCTTTGCAACAGCTAAGTGTGTGAGCATGCCCAGTATGCTGTTGTGTAGATGGACACACAGTACAGTCCATGTACGCAGTTGTGTAGATGGACACACGGTACAGTCCAAACTGAGACCTTCCATGTTTACACTCCATCTGCATGCAAGACGGCCCTTTGCAACAGCTGTGTGTGAGCATGCCCAGTATGCTGTTGTGTAGATGGACACACAGTACAGTCCATGTACGCAGTTGTGTAGATGGACACACGGTACAGTCCAAACTGAGACCTTCCGTGTTTACACTCCATCTGCATGCAAGACGGCCCTTTGCAACAGCTAAGTGTGTGAGCATGCCCAGTAAGCCATTGTGTAGATCGACACACAGTACAGTCCGAACTGACGTATATTACCAGGTGTGCGGCCATGGCCAGTGACACCTTGTGTCGGTGATGTCCCTCTGTGCATGGGCATGGCCGTTGACATCCTGTATTGCCATGGTGGTCATCCAGGCAACGGATGTCCGTCTTCAACGTCAGGATGGATGCCTACCGAGTACACACTGGGTGACTTTCTGGAAGGGTGTACTGTTTGTGGTGCATACTGTGTCTGTGTATTGTTGTTGTAGTGCTCCATACATGTATAGTTGCCCCGAGTACACCACTGCCATGTGGTTGTATACGTCTACCGTGGGACAGTACTATGTCTGATCGTACACTCTCTATACAATCCCTGCCGGCGTCCTTGCATTTGCGGATGTTGACCCGTGCCTAGAAGAATGCCTGTGGGACTGCTGTGTTTAGTAATCTTGGTAGTGCATTCTGTAAATGCGTCATGCTGTAGTGTGATAGGGTAGTTAGGTGTTAGTTCGATTCCCAGCCCTGGTGAGTGTGTGTGTGTGCGTGTGTATGCTCCCGTCCGCCTGGGGACTCAGGTTATGCTTTTAGACACTTTGCACCACAGATATATCCTGCTGACGTCTTTGCCTTTGCGGATGTTGACACGCACCTAGAAGAATGCCTGTGTGTCTGCTGTGTTTAGTAATCTCGGTAGCGCGTTCTGTAAATGCATCATGCTGTAGTGTGATAGGGTAGTTAGGTGTAAGTTCGATTCCCAGCCCTGCCAAGTGTGTGTGTGTGTGTGTGTGTGTGTGTGTGTGTATGCTCCGTCCGCCTGGGGACTCAGGTTATGCTTTTAGATGCTTCGCACCACAGATATATCCTGCTGACGTCTTTCCCTTTGCGGAGGTTGACACGCACCTAGAAGAATGCCTGTGGGTCTGCTGTGTTTAGTAATCTTGGTAGCGCGTTTTGTAAATGCGTCATGCTGTAGTGTGATAGGGTAGTTAGGTGTAAGTTCGATTCCCAGCCCTGCCAAGTGTGTGTGTGCATGCTCCCGTCCACCTGGGGACTCAGGTTATGCTTTTAGATGCTTCGCACCACAGATATATCCTGCTGACGTCTTTGCCTTTGCGGATGTTGACATGCACCTAGAAGAATGCCTGTGTGTCTGCTGTGTTTACTAATCTCGGTAGCGCATTCTGTAAATGCGTCATGCTGTAGTGTGATAGGGTAGTTAGGTGTAAATTCGATTCCCAGCCCTGCCAAGTGTGTGTGTGTGTGTGTGTGTGTGTGTGTGTGTGTGTGTGTGTGTGTGTGTGTGTGTGTGTGTGTGTGTGTGTGTGCATGCTCCCGTCCGCCTGGGGAATCAGGTTATGTTTTTAGACACTTCGCACCACAGATATATCCTGCTGACGTCTTTGCCTTTGCGGATGTTGACATGCACCTAGAAGAATGCCTGTGGGTCTGTTGTGTTTAGTAATCTCGGTAGCGCGTTCTGTAAATGCGTCATGCTGTAGTGTGATAGGGTAGTTAGGTGTAAGTTCGATTCCCAGCCCTGCCAAGTGTGTGTGTGTGTGTGCATGCTCCCGTCCACCTGGGGACTCAGGTTATGCTTTTAGACGCTTCACACCACAGATATATCCTGCTGACATCTTTGCCTTTGCGGATGTTGACACGCACCTAGAAGAATGCCTGTGTGTCTGCTGTGTTTAGTAATCTCGGTAGCGCGTTCTGTAAATGTGTCATGCTGCAGTGTGATAGGGTAGTTATGTGTAAGTTCGATTCCCAGCCCTGCCAAGTGTGTGTGTGTGTTTCCAGCTGCATGACAACAATACATTGCTTTTACAGTATTCACTCACCATAACATCTGTGCGGCGTCTTTGCCTTTGATGCCGCTGTCTAAAAGCTAGACGTATGCCTGTGTGATTTCCATGATCTACTACTCACGGTTGCACGTTCTGTCACTGCGTAATGCTGTTGTGTGGTACAGTGGTTACGTTCGTGTTCTGCTCACAACCCTGCCACATGTGTGTGTGTGTGTGTGTGTGTGTGTGTGTGTGTGTGTGTGTGTGTGTGTGTCTGTGTGTGTATGTCTGTATCTCTCTCGATATATATATATATATATATATATATATATATATATATGTATATATATATATATATATATATATATATATATATATATATATATATATTTTTTTTTCTGCCCATAACTCTGCTCTTGCATGGACAGCTGACTGTTTCATGCATCGCATATTTGCATAGCTTTCACATACCAATGGGGTATGTTGCAAATCAGAACATTGTCCATGCAATGTCCGTGTTACGGGCGGTGTTACACGCCCTTACAGGCCTTTGCTGTATAGCTTGGCAGACATCTATCCTTGCTGTACTCTCACTCTACTCATACACGCCGGAGGCTTCATGTATCATGGCCTAGTTTTGCTGTGTGTATGTCTATTTGTGCTGTGTGCATGGCTGTGGGTATGTCCCACTATCATCATTTGTAAAGGTGACAGCCCTATAGGTACTTCATGTAGACTGCTGTGTCATTTGACATGTCAGCACATACCAGCGGACAGTACTGAATGTCCTACTGCAGCGCTTTTCATACCTTCTGCGTTATCTTGCAGTCGATAATGCTGTTTCCTCACACATGTATCTGTTTCTGATCATACCACTCCACCTCCTAGAGCAAACATCTGGACAAAGCCTTAACTGATAGTGGGAAACATAGGGGCAGTATTGACATGTTGCTCTTACAAACGTAGATAGTTGACACAATAATAGGTTTTGCATTAGTATGACTTTTCTGACGGATTTGGTGTCTTAAACTCACATGTTTGTCATTATTTCATGACTTCAGTTATTAGGAATTTGCCAGAATGGTACTGATGTTACGTGGAATACACCAAACATATGAGGCAGAACTCTGCACATTCTGCGTAAATCTGTACAGTTGCGGAGTATGTGTCTGATACAAGATATCAACTTTCTGACACCAATACACACACTGTATGGTGGCATCACAGGCCACATGCCATTACATTTATATTGCAGGACACACCCACCCAGAGGGTTGTATTCCTCACACAGGCCAACAGCTGCTTATCCACACTAATTAGTCTATCATGTACCGTATGTGTACGCCGGTATTTGCGCTTTCCGTCAGTGGCAGAGCTCACGTACGAGTATGGGGGACTGGACATTGTAACGGTGACACTGCATGACACCCTGAGGGACACATTTCTTTTGAGTCTATTAACCTTCCACATTGACTTTCACAGGGCATACGTTGTCATTCACATTTGTCGGAGTACATGCGTATGACTTGTACATGTTTTGTCATTTGTCCTGATGTCTTTCTTCTCACCTGTCCACCTAGTATCACTAGTTCTGTACATGTATTATGGACAGGTTACCTTCATACCCCTAACCTGTACACATTATGGGTAAACGGCCTGACGTTTGACCTTTGCTCTTGTTACATTTGTCATAGTAATGTGCCTTTCTGGTAAATTACTGGCAAGGCATTACGAACTGTGCGGTTAGATAATACTGACTGACATTTCTATGTCATGATTAGTAACACTCATAACATTCGTATTCCTGGCTACGCCAGTATTCTATCAACATTCTGACTTTGTCTGGGGTATATCTAATATAGTCCCTATTTGTATTTCATGTACTATGCCTTAGTGCAGCTGTCTTATTCTGACAGTTTGCCAGTTATGGTTACCATCTTGGTCGTACGCATGTCCATCCATGATAATCGCCTACATGACACTGATATAGGGCCCTACATATTCCCACAATGGTTTACGCAATATCCAGTGGATGGTTTGCCCCATTATTGAGAATATAGGCGTGTGCTATACCCACATCACTCCCACGGGGCGGGCATACTAAATCTCTGCCAAACAACACCTAGGCCCATTTCTGCATACCCATGATTCCCATACCTGACACCCCTCCACAGTACCCATTACACATGTTTAATGTGAATGGTACTGAAGTGTGGAGACACTTGTATGCACTCCCCACTCTCCAGATATCAGTTCGTACGTCATACATTCTATCGACACATGTGTCATTACCCTTGCACCTGCTACTGTTGCATGTACAGCTATATCGTATTTGCTGAGGTCACTTATTTTGCGTCAATGTCAGTTGACACTACGTATGGATCAGTTTTTGGGGTCCTGCAATGGACACCTATATGCATGTTTAAAGTGTAGAACTTGCTGGACTGTCACTTTCTGGCCAATGGTTTGGAAGGCAGCAGTTTATTCACCTTTCCTGCATGTCTGTTTGTCTACCCATATTAGCTATGCCGTGGCCTATTTATGTACATATGTCATATCTACGGGACATATGTTTGTTGTGTATACATATATACATGTACAGTCCTCATTTCATAATTTGCTTTGGTTTACGTCTGTGGATTATGTGTATACACATATATCTATATCCATACCATACCTTTCCACTGTACAGATTGTCGCAGAGTGTACAGCTGGTTGCCTCTTTATCTTCGGTGTGTTTTTCATAAACTTGTGTCTATCTGGCAATGTAGTGGCATTTCATTTAAGACTTACGTTGGGAAATACTGGCAAGCAGTTCAGGTTATGACTGCATACCCTTCAGAGAATCCATGCTACTGACACACCCGTTATTCTATCCACTTTCTAGGTTTGTTCTGGCACATATCTGGGGTTTGTCCCTATTTGTACCGGTAGTCTGCATGCCTTTGTCCGGTTTCATACTTTACGGGGTTAACAGGTTTGAGCCATGTATATCTAACGTGGGGGAAACAGCATTCATTTACTATGCTGTGAGCGGATCACACACGCACAGGCGCACTTGCATTTACATGTTGTGGGTTACATCTGTTTAATAAATGTGTGCTTGCGCGGCCTTTCATACATCTGACCGTAACACTTACTCATCTGTAGTCCGGTTTACGGACTGGTGTGAAACACATGGTTCACCTTTACGTATCTAACTGTGTGTACAGCATGAACGCATTCATTACACTTTACAGGGATATCTGCAGTGGTCATAGGTCAACCGGGACTGCATTCATGTTGGACGGATGCCGGAAACAGTATTCTGTTGCCTTTCCACCTCATTGATATGCATACCCATAGTACTTAGCTACATCAACATACGCCTCACCGCTTCACTTACAACACAGGCATCCATTCCCCTGCTGTGGGAAACGCGGTACTACATATTACACATTCCGTATTGCCTACTGCTGTGGACCCCAGCTGCATTGTTAATCACTCCGAGGATATGCAGAACACCAGGGCATATAGTCGTATCACATACACATTTCTGATTGTCAGGGTGTTCATGTAGTGATCTGGGTATGGGCTTGTCCGCCTGGTGAACGGAACTTCCCTGGCCGAGTTCAAATGTCAGATGAAGCATGTGGACAGGGAGCATCTCCCTATTATGAACATTTTACCTGTATTTATATTCACATGTTTGGGCACCTATCAAGAGCTTATTCTGTTGGCTGTACATATTATGGGTGGGGTTGTTACGGTTCATACTCCATGGTGAGGGGGGGGGTTCCCATTCACATTTGATTATTACCTGTATTCATTCATACGGGGATTGTTTTCTGGGACATGTTGTGACTACAGGTATGCAGTTGTACATTACACAAATGTCATGGCTTGTTACTGTACATATGTACGGACCATACCTCTCGACCTCTTTGAGCAACAAATCTGCGCAAACCCTACATGATGGGGATAGTAAGAGGGACACATTTTAACTAGTTTCCTTACAAGCTTATAACGTTGATAGAATACTAGGTTTTACATTGTCATGACTCTTCTGCAGGATGTGGAGTGCTATACTTAATGCTCATTATTTCGTGACGTCAATCCACACCTATTTACCGGACAGACGCAGGTTGTCGGAGGCACACAACACTATGAGCCAACACTCAGGTCATTCTGCGAATATCTGGACAGTTGAGTGATATGGTACGAACCTCTGTAATACGCTGTTGTGTTCTGGCACAGCAGTAGCTCGGCATTAGGGATAGATGTCGGGACATGCTGGCAGACAGTTGACTTTCAGACTTCATACTCCGGACATTAATGCCATTGTGCAAACTGTCATTCTATGATATATCTATGTTTATCCATCCACATGGATATATTCCTGCTTGCACCTGTTATACATTCTACGGATCTCACTCCTCTGAGCTCTCCATACTCCTGTTCCTCTCTACCCTCCAGCTTAACCAGACTTAGCTGACACTCACTTGACTCCCAGTATGTCATTGTTGTACATTTCTGTATTACCACTACAAACTCTGGATTTGCACTGTCTTATGTTATGCATGTGTATTTCCTGACTGTATGCCTTTTGCTCTTGTATTTTACCTTTAACATTATGTAGCCTTTATTTCCTTGTATTGCTTGTGGGGCTTTTCTACCCAGGCCTCCGCTGTTACTGGGCACTTCTTCACCCAGTGGACTTCCCGGGTACTCAGACTGCACATACATGAATAACTTCTAACAGCTATCTTTGCATATTGTACCTGCTGTTGTACCTTTGTCTCACTTGTGGTCACGGCTCTGTCCAGATATCTAACTCACATGGGTTGTCTGGTATGGTCGGTCACGCCGGCACACACTAGGTATCCCTCGCACTTCATCAGGGTTCTCCTGTTAATGTCGGGTGTCTTCCTCACCCTTCTGCCATTTGCCACTGTGCGAGTGTGCGATATATTCTCCTGCATATTTGTGTGGGGACACATGCATCACGGGAAGGTGTTTTATCCTGGGTACTGGGTTATGCATGACCACTCAGGTCTGGACAGTGTCTTGGACCTGTACTTGATGTGTCCAGATATGTACAGGATTGGACATCTTGTCGTCATATCCGTTCTACTATTTACACAGATTACTTATCCTGTAAGGGATATTCCAGATATTGGACCATTCCACACAGAAATTATATTGAAATGTATTTTGGCTTTATGAAAATGTGCAGGGGGTTTAACATGCAGGGAATACATGGTTTGCTATCCTGACACTGCCTAGGGTGACAATACCTACTACATATGCCTAGGGGTCGGTATGTGCAGCTGTGTCTGCAACGGACCACTGGGTCAGGTATGGGTGGATTTGGTTGACGTTCTGTTACGGGGCTGGGTTGTGTGATGTGGAGGGTATGCTGGGTAGCCCATTATGCAGCCAGGTGTGTTGCATTTGTTATGGCCAGTTCCATCAGGACCAACCTGTGGGTATGTGACGGTGACATATCTATACATTTTGATCGCACATTTACATGATACATATGTTTGTGGGATTGTGTTCTACACTATGGCCTGTCTGCTCATCTTGCAGCTATTTCTCCATATGTTTGTGTTTATGTCCACTTCACCCGCTGCCCCCTCCTATACCTCTGGTTCACCTTTTCTGCATACGACACAGTGTCGCCTTTATGGTTTTACCATTACCCATCCACCCCTCACATGCAAATTACTCACATCCGATAGCTCACTACTTTTGTTGTTGGGCCATGACATGGCCAGAGTAGCACATTGACTGCCCTACAGGTGTCGGGTACCTTTATGGTTGTGTGGACTACCCTGCCATGTTTGCTTCCCATGTGCTATACCTCACACACATAGGTACACGCTCATACTTCACTTTCGTTACTTAGTTGGTATACCCGGGTACTACCCGTTCGGCTGTGTCACATACTAGTTTGGCTTCTACCGATGACTCTCGGGATCTGCACACCTGTTGTACTCATTGGGGGGATGGCACCTTTTCCGGTGTCCATGCTATTCCTTCCACATATCCGACTGTTGTGGACAATGCCTCCCCACAGTCTACGGTACTGTTTCCACCTTTTCAATTAGCCGCAATGTAACATTTGCGGTGGACACAACACATTTTCCACGCCGACACATACCCACGATCAGTTCGGCAGATAGAACTTACAACTCTTGCCTATATCTAAGCTTTAGTCTTGTAGCATTTCAGTGGCTTATTCTTTTTCTTATGACATTTATGTAATATACGTGTGGAGAACAATTGTTTAATGCCACTATTACATGACTTCTGAGGGATAATTATGTCCTATAATCTCTGCACATTTGCCATGTTTACATGCTTGTGTCAGGACACATCTGGCCACAGCGGTACTGTCACTCGCAAAGTGGGACAGGTGGTATTCTTAGTCGATGGTATGGGTCATACTGTTCCTTTCGGCCTACATGTGTCCTTATTGTTGTAGCTGTTTCTATGCTCCTGATTCGTTTACATGTGTATTCTATTCCCTATCACATTTGTTATGTGGGATACAGACATACCTTTTGTATGTGACTATTACATCCCTTGTGGGATATGATTCGGACATGACAGTCACTACATACATCTACTTTTCTCCTGGTGTATTTTGTTATGGACACATCTGCACAGCTATGTACCCTCCCTCACATTATGGGTCAGCTGGTGACCCTCTCCATTGGGCTGGACGTACCTCCTGGCGGCGCCCTAGCATATGATATGTTTCACTTCCACATGGTATAGCTATAAACACTATGTTGGACCATGGGCACGTGGTTTTTCTGTCATTTGTTCAAGGGTAGGGACCTGTTATTCCCTATCGTGCATTTGTGTTTGCTTCTTCATTTTCTGTTTGCAGGGACTATCTTGCATGCTTTGTATACGTTTCAGTCTCCACGGACACTGATAGGTGCGAGTATTACTGCAGGCGGACTATACTATTCAGCAGTTTAGGTTGCTTATCGACAACCGACATTGACACGCCTCCCTTCGCAACTTCGGTACGCCCCATGCACTCGCGCACGTTTCCTATGCACGTGGCTGTGACGGCTGCACACCTTCATTAATATGCATATGGCACTACTACTCCATATATACGCCGCACGGCCGGCGCAAGCCTTACACCGGCCTTGTGCCGAGCTTCATGAATCCGGTGGTGTATATATTTCATGCAGAAAGTGCAGTTTATTATATTACAGGCCAGCTCAGTGAGCTGGATTAAAGACAGTGCGGTATGCCAAAAAACAGTATGGTAAAAATCAATTTAATAATCTTAGTAGCAGCTTATGCAGTTACACTTCTTAATATTTATCAAAAAAATTGTAGACAGTAATGATAAATTCTTGAAGCATTCAGTAGTACTGTAAAAATTAAATGATGTCAGCTAAAGGAATATAAAGGAAGGTAGGTAAAACAGTGGGTGGGCTTTCACACACAGAACAGTATGTTAGGACCTGAAGATCACAAGAGTAAATTTAGAAAGCTCAACAGTTAAGATTAATTTTATAGAAGTTTAGAAATGAAAAAAATGTTAAAATAGTAATAGTGTTAAATTACTACTTTAGTTTCATTTGAGGTCATGACAGGAAAAAAATGCCACTGAGATTTCCATTTGGTTTAAATAAAAATGTTACAGCTTTTGCATTTCACTGTAGTACATTATAAGTTAGTTACAGACTTGCAAGAATGTATTTACTAGTAACATTAGTTTAGTTCACTATAATAAATTATCAGTTTGCTTAAAGATTTAGAAGAATTTATACGTATTTCATGCAGAAAAATGTACATAAAGTCAGGGCAACAAGCAATGTATTTATTAGTAAGATTGGTTTAGTTCATTATTGTACATTAACAGTTTGTTTACAGACTTACAAGAATTTATTAGCAGCATACATTTATTTCATGCATAAAAATGTAATTAAAGACAGGGTGACAAGCAATGCTATCAGTTTATAATTGTTAAAGCTGCAAATGCAATTTTAATAACCTGATACTGTTTTTTGTGCTTTTCAGAAATAATTTCCAGGATTCATTTTAAATATAGTCAAAAGCATCAGTCACCCAACCTTGGATTTACTAATCTTCCATGCAGGACTAGCTTAGTCCTGCATGGAAGAGGCTGTTTAGGAGCAGGATGGCAGCATGCCATGCATATTAATGAGGCACGCTGTCTGAGCTCCTAATCTTACACAGAGAGTGTAAGAGTGCAGGAAGCATGTCTGAGAGCAGAGCTCTCAGAATATACATGCCCCCGCAATGAAGAAGAGCAGCAAGGGCTAAGAAATGAGCAAGACCGCTCACAGGTGTCAGTATATCCCCACCAACATTCCCCCTCCTGTACAACAGCAAGTAATTGCAAATAAAATAAACAAACCTTTTTTTTAAATTTTAAAATCCAATTAAAGCTAACCATAGGTGCGTGAGTGTGCCCATCACTTAGCTACAGTTAATGCAGCTTAAATGGGTGAAGAGGATAACAAGGAAGATATATGCAAATGAAGCAGCATAGCAATAGTGTAGTGGGTAAAGCATTCGCCATACGAGCAGGCATTCCTGGTTCGAGTCTCACTGCAGCACATTCCATTTTCCATGGCAAAGCACGTTATGACCAATATTTTTTTTGCATAACCTGCTAAATAACATATATTTGTGAAGTGGAGTACTGCGTTAAATGCACATGTGAGGTGTCAGTGTCATAATGAATAAAGCACTAGTAAGCAAGTTTAAGCACCAATAAGCAGTAGTAAGCATATGTAAGCACTACTAAGTGGGTTTATGCCCATTTGCATGGGGGTAAGCAATGCACACACAGGTTAAGAAATTTAGAAGCTAACTCTTTGTAAGCATCATTAACTGGAGGTTAGCAGTGCTTACCCTCTTGCAAACCCACTTACAACTGCTCAAAAGTGCCTTAATCACTCTGTATCCAATGGCTCTCGTTCTGCCCAGCAACAAAATAAACAACCTTGCAGGTCTTGAACCCAGGACCCTATACACTACAGTCATAGTAGCTAACCACAAAGCCATCACAGCAGTACAGAAGAATGAGGTATGAGCAAGCAAGTCCTCACTATAGTCCAATCAAACTGAACCTGTGAAAGAAATTAGTATACAGTCATATGTTCCATAACCCACTACATAACATAAATATGTGAACTGGAGTACAGCAATAAGCCCAGAAGTGAAAATTAATTGTAATAGAGTGTTGAAGTCACCAATAAAACACAAGGATACCATACAGTGTACATACACATCAACCATGGATACTAGGCATACATATAAGATGTAATGAGTAATAAATCAATGTCAAAAAGAAAATATAATGCAAAGTCTAATGTAAGCAATGCTAAGCATTGCACAGGCCAGCTTAAGAGGTGCAAGCAATGTGTAGACCAGCTAACTGAATGTGCCCAATGTTATATCCCTTTAAACAATGCCAACCGTAGGTAAGCAGGTTTGCCCATAGCTTAGCCTTTTCAAAACTGGCCAATTACAAAAAAGTGCAGGAAACTGGCCCTACTTAAACCAAACAGGTGGGAATACATCTCATAACTGGTTGTGGCTTCCCTTGCAGGCACCATGTCAAGAAGGGGAGAGGGTATGCACTTTTGGCTGCAGCGCTGGTGCATCCAGGAGTCCAGAGTCATGGCAGGACTCCTTGTTAAAGACCATGAGCAGAGACTGCTGCAGGACCAGTACCAAGGTTCACAATATAATGCGGAAGCCTGGGACCATCTTGCCCTTGACCTCACCAGTGCCACGGACATACCCCGAATTGGAGAGCAGGTCAGGCATCACTATGCCGACTTGAAACGGCGTAAGGAGAATCTCTTGGAACATTGGATCCAAGAGGCTAGAATGGCAGGGGATGTTCCAGCTGTGTGCAAGTATCTCCCCACTATGTGTATAATAATTAACAGCTCATGTATATCATGGATAGGTATGGCTGAAATATTCCTCTTATGTCCTCCACAGCTGCAATCCAGCGGGCTGTGAACTAGGAGGCCCATGGAAGTCTCCTGGAGAGGTTGCGATGCTAGGCAGGTCAGTAATACTCTTGCATGTACTGTCATAGGAAATAAATCTAAAAGTATTAGTAAATTAATTGCCTGTATAAAACCTGTATTGTATAAGGCAAGTACTGCGTACACCAGAGAATATGGTAGGAAGAGACTTGTATAGTATTGCCTGACAATAAAGGTCTAACTGCTGGACTGCATGTGGATACTCTGCTATCATTTGGTAATGTAGATTTGTATTCACGTAATAGCACCATTGTATTAAGCACTGTTGCCTACACCGTGCACCATAAATAGAATGTGTAGGAATGCCTGTATATGAATGGTGTAATCCCTAGAGGCCATTTAGTACAAATGAGAGACACATAGACAGAAAACAGGGAAAAGGCAAACAGCAAAACCTGAATAGCACATGCAACTGAGATGTGAACTGTTGCATTTTTAGCACACACAGCCATGGTTCGAATCCTGCCAGGGGTAGTAGCCTGCATACAAAATCATACACCACAACTGTACAGATATGTCCAGAATGTCCAGTAAAGTGGCCCATATTTGTTGCCTGTCAACCTGTCCCCCTGGGAAATCAGTGGGATGATCCCAGACATATAGGCAACAAACAGGAAATACAACTGATTGACACACATCTATGTGAATAAAGCTGGCACACTAGGAACTCCCCAAAACCTTATGAGACTAAGAAGCCACGTATGTCCCATTTACACCCCCATCTTGTCAAGCTGTGGCCAGAGTGTGTGCAATAACAGAGTGAGATGTATGTGCATAATAGTAATGTGGAATCTGGTACTGTGTGTGGCAACATTCAGGTAGTGCTAAAAAAACATTTCTCCCACGGGTCTGTCAGATACCAACACTGTGCCCAGAAATACAAGAATGATACCCTGTACTGGTGCTGTTTATATTGGTATTGTATGGCATTGTGGCTGAAGCAGTTGCTCTGAATAATGAGGTATTACTCATTACTGTCACCCATGCTGTCCTACAAAATATAACTGTCTAGAAAATCTGTATAAGAGTGTTGTAATACAAGGTCAGAATGCAAAAGCACAGGAGAATTATAAGACAGAAAGCAGATAGGAGATATACAGCAATATCTATAGTAGCACACACAACTCTGATGGACAGTGTCTAAGCTGTAGCAGACATAGCCATTGTCTAAATCCTGGGAGTGGAAGTAGGCTGCATACAGAATTATACCCCACAACTATACAGATAAGACCAGAATGTCCAGTATATGGGCCCATATCTGCTGCCTGTCCCCCTCCCCCTGTTAAGCCTGTGGGATGATCCCAGATGTTTAGACAGCAAACAGGGAATACAAGTGATTGTCAAACATCTATGAGAACAAACCTGTCACTGTAGCAACTCCAGAAACTGTTAAGAGAGTAATAAGCCAAGTATGTCCTATCTACACCCCCATGTTGTCAAGCTGTGACCAGAGTGTGTACAGTAACAGAGTGTGATGTATGTGCATAATACTAATGTGTAATCTGGAACTTTGTGTGGCAACATTCAGGTACTGGTAACAAACATTGCTCCCACTGGTACGTCAGATGCGAACACTGTGCTGAGAAATAAATACCAATAAACCCTGTACTGGTACTGTTTATTCTGGTATTGTAGGGAATTGTGAGTGTTGTAGTTTCTCTGAATAATAAAGTATCACTGATCACTGTCACCCACACTGTGCTACATAATATAACTGTGTAGGAAAGCTTGTATATGTGTGTGTCAAGTCACTAAAGATTGAAGAGGGCAATAGTCTAGATATGTCCTGGTACATCTGCATGGGGTCAACACATGGCCAGAGTCTGTGCAGAAAGAATTGGATATCTATGTGCACAACAGCAACCTGGAATCTGGGAGTATGCGTAGAAATAGTGTTAACAAACATTCCTTCCACAACTATACCAGGTAAGAGGTGTATACTGCAGGTAAAACCAGTTCATGTATAATGATGATGACAGACTTATCACTGTCCAAACTAAGGCTATAAGGTAGTGTAGTAAGACTTGTAATGTACATATAACAGCAGTTACTAGGAAAGTAATGTGGACTACAGGAATATACTAGTTGTTAATTGACATATTTCTCTCTCCCCCACCATATCTCCAACAATAAACAACATACCCACCCCAACCGGTATATAAAGACTCCAATGTTCTGATAATTTTCTATTGTTTGATAAATTTTATAATTGTTCCCATGCATGTGCTATATTAAATTATTCCAACACTGGTGGCATGGGGCCATCAATGTATCTGCATGCTGTTCATATTACCACTGTGGTCCCATATATGCATGTGTTCTGTTTGCTATGAAACTGTTCCATATCTAGTGTCTGGGTTAATGGGAATATCTATGCATGCTGTTATACCTAACCCTGGAATGTGTTGACTATAACTAACCCTCATATGATGATTAAATCTAAACACTATAGCACGTTTGGAAAGGCTGGTCCCAGCAGACCCACCTGTCCCACCTCAGCTGGCCATGGCACTGGGCACCAGCTTGTCTGGGGCCCAACCCGGGACCTCCCTGTCCATTGGTCCTGCACCACCTTTGGATGGAACTGTCTCAGGGGATTGCCCTCACCCTTCCCGGGAGCAGGAGCGGACAAGAACCTGTCACCTGTCGCCAGGTCCGGGTCATGGTGCATAGCAAGCTCAACCAGCAATTTAGTGATCTGCTACATCAGCTTGAGAGCTGTGTGTCATGACTAGATGTTCGCCCTGGCTCTGTGACTCAGCCTCAAGCACAGCCACCTTCGAGGCTGTGAAGTTGCAGTGGTGACTGCCCATGGGTGGGGACCTCAGTCCCACTGTTTCCACTTGGGGGCTCATGGGCTTCCGATTTCCCAGCACCCCTCCCCATCAAGGTGTTTACCCCCTACATGTGTCACATACTGCCCCTGTATGTGTATTGTTTGTCTTGTCTGTTAACCTACCCAACCGACCTCCCCAAATATACCTACAATCCCTCCCCAACATCCCACTCTCGCCTGAAAAAAAAAATGGGCAATCTGACCCCATACATAGCTGTCCATTTTGCACAAGTGTCCACTGGATACATGTAATCTGGTCTAATTGGCATCACAACTTATTATTGATGTCCTCACCCCTCTCCCAGGGGTTTGAGTGTCCAAATCTACCTCCAAATTCAGTGTATATGCACAGCTGCTGCTGTAGAAGAAATGGGCAGCTATGGACCTTCCCCACATCCTTCCTGCACATCCCTAGCTATTTCCCCTTCTGTCTTTCCCTCTTTATGCCCCTTTTTCACCACTTTCCTATCAACCCTTTTTTCTTTTAAAGAAATTAGCATGGGGGTAAGCGGGAGTAAGCACTTTTAAGAGGCAGTAAGCAGGTTTAAGCCTGTTTGAGCGGGGGTAAGCAATGCCTACACTGGTTAAGCAATTTAGAAGCTGAGTATAAGAAACTGTAACTGGAAGTTAGCAGTGCTTAACTCCGTGCAAACCCGCGCAAACCCACTTATAACTGCTTAAAAGTGCCTTAATCACTCTGTATCCAATGGCCCTTGTTCTGCCCAGCAACAAAATAAACAGCCTCTGCAAGGCTTGAACCCAGGACACCATAGCCAAAGTGATTTATCACAAAGCCATGTCAGATATACATCAGCCTGATGTTTTCACAAACATATCACCCAGCCCAGTCATTTAACAGTACAGGGAATGTATTCCAACATGTAGATGTGTGTGTGTGTGTGTGTGTGTGTGTGTGTGTGTGTGTGTGTGTGTGTGTGTGTATGTGTGTATATATTAATATCTAAATAGATAAAACATATCTATATATGTAGATATATATATAATATAGAAATATATATATATATATATATATATATACATATATACATACAAATGCATACATCTATAGATATGTATGTCTACATCTATATATATATATATATATATATATATATGTAAGCAGATATATATATATCTATATAGGTATACATGGACATACATCTGTAGATAACAATGGGAACATAACAAAAACATATATGTCCACATGCACCGTTAATGGGGTTCAGAGGCCCCAAACAACATACGTCTTGTATGAATAGGTATACCCCCCACAACCAAACATGTCTGCCCTGTACTACATTACCAACTGTTGCAGATCCCATAACCAGTACCTGACATGACATGGGCACAAGATGTTAACAGTACTCCATCCCACCTGTATGATGTCAGGCTGGTATCAGTAACATATGATGCAGTACAGTCTGGCTCCCATAGGGAATGTAAAATGTGGAAGCTATCAACATCCCTATGATACATATACACAGACACATATATGCAGATACAGATGTACAGTATCTCCTACACAGCACTATTATTTTCCAAATCTCCTAGACAGCACTATTATTATACAGCATAAGACCCTCGATTGTCCACAAGACAAGTGAAATTTACTTTTCCAAGCATGTCCAGAGGTCAGGTTCAGGTGTACTCTCCAGTTCATCTGGTGGCATTGGGCATCCTGAGGAAATGTCACAACTGCCTCATGTATACAGACAACCCTCTCCTCTTACCTCTAGACACAAACACTTGTGAGAGATACAAATACACAGCCAGACTGGAGGCTAAGCGCTCTCAACCCATGACTGTAACAGACAGTCAAGAGGATAAGAGACACACTAGCATCACACCACCAGTCACACATGGATCTACAAAACAAGCACCGGCAAAACATACACATAAATACACAAAAACATATTCGGAGGCACTAGGTACCAATCTGAAAAAGAAACAGGGCCCTACAAAGCAGACAGGCAAGCAACCCGCACCTCCAAACACAAACCAGAAAACACATAATTCACCTCAGCAGTGTGACTCATGACAGCCCCTAAGGCAAAACGCCATACCCAACACACTAGTAAAGGAGACTCTATAGTAACGCACACAGATGTTCCACTCACAAGGCTGAACAAGGAGAAGGTTACTGTCAGCTGGCTGTTGGGTGCTAGGATCCGCCACATAACACAGGCACTTAGGTCATTCCAGAACAAGTACAAGTATGACGCTGTCATTGTACATGTTGGTGTGAATGATCTAAGATGTACCTCCCTGGACTACATGAAAAGAGACATTGAGGAGCTCTCTGATCATGTAGCCCAAGCTGGTATGGCCCTGACCTTGAGTAGCATACTACCTTCACCTATAATGATACCACAATACAAAGACAAAATAATCAATTTCAACAATTGGCTAAGCTTCTGGTGTCATTCTAAGGGGATCCAGTGCCTGTCTGCCTGGGATGATATGATAGACAAGCCTCGCTGTTTTACCAGAGATGGTTTGCACTTGTCACCCCTAGACGTTCGAATACTGACCAAGGCTCTTGCCATCCCCATAGTCCCTTTTATAGGCAAAGCTCAAAGGAAAAACCAACCACCGTAACCAGCACAGGTAACCAAAAACTAAGGGGAATGCTACTCAATGCCAGAAGTCTCAACCTCAAAATGCATGCACTCGAGGCACTCCTCAGTATGGAGAAAATCGATGTTTGTGCAGTGACGGAAACCTGGTTCAAGGCTCTAGTGAGCACCCCAGCACTACCAGGTTACAATTCATATCATACCTTTCGGCCTCAGTTACCAGATCGCAGTACAAAGGGCAGAGGTGTAACCATATTCATCAAGGATACCCACATCTCCAGGTTCGTGGTGCAGCATGATGCCCCAGAGATCATCCATGCACATCTATCAGCAGGCAAAACCACATTTCAAGTCGTAGCCTGTTATAGATCACCCACCATGTCCCAAGATGCTCACTCAGCATTCCTTGAGGCATTGGAAAATATAAAGGTCCTACCCAACACCATAATTTTGGGTGATTTCAACTACCCTGGTATAGACTGGGCGAACTACCAAAGTTCTAACTCCTATGCCCAGCGGTTCATAGAATTTATAAATTCAAATGCCCTTGAACAACTGGTATGTTCTCCCACTAGAGGGAACAACATACTGGATTTAGTCATCACAAATATGGGCGCCGATTGTACCACACTCGTTATCACTCCCTCTCTGGTCAGATCAGACCACAAACTGATAACCCTGGACATCCTCACCCCTCCACCTCCCCCAGACAAAGAAACCATCGTAAAAAACCTTTCCAAAGCAAACTTCAAACTACTTGTGTCAGAAGTGGAAAGCTTCACTATTCCCTTGCAGAAGGATAATGATATCCAGGATGCAGAATCCTACACCAAGGCACTTTATATACATCTTCAGGATTGCATGGACCGTGCTATCCCAAATAAAACCAAGACTCCTTCCTCAAGCAAGAAGAAACCAGTCTGGTGGACCCCGGCCATAAGCAAACTATACAATAAAAGGAGGAGACTTATACAAAAAAAGGCCAAATCTCAAGTAGAAAAATCATCCCTGATCAACATTAGTAAAAAAATGAGGGCCCTCATCAAGTCAACTAAAGCCAATTTCAAAAAGAAAGTTGCCATTGATGCCAAGGATAACCATAAGGCCTTCTATGGTTACGTCAAAAACCTAAATGGCAATGCTCAGGTTTGTTCTGAGCTAGTACAAAATGGAACAAAATACACTGACCCCACTGACATTGCCAACATCTTGGCTGACAGGTTCAGTGCAAATCCCCCCCCACCACCACCTACAGGGCCTATTACTATTCCAGGGGATTGTGTAACTCCAATTATTACTGATATACATTGGTTAATAAGGCTCTATCTAAAGCTAAAAACACTGCCTCCATGGGACCAGATGGTGTCCCGGGCTGTGTCATGCGCGAGATCCAAAATGAATTAACCCCACATCTGAATACCCTGTTCAGTCTCAGCCTCTTGACAGGATATGTGCCCATAGAATGGCACACAACACCGGTGGTTCTGCTGCACAAGGGTGGGCCCACAACTGACCCTGGGAACTACAGACCAATAAGCCTGACCAGTCTGATCTGTAAGGCAATGAGTGAATCATTATGGAACTCATAAATGGAGAGATTGGGAACCTCCAAACACTTGACCCCACACAGTTCGGCTTCATCAAGGGCAGATCATGCTTCCTGAACCTGGTGGACTTCTTTGAGATAGTTACTCAGGCTATACATAAGGGAAGGAGGTACACATGGCTTACCTTGACCTTGCTAAAGCATTTGACACCATTCCCCATTCGGGTATTATTGATAATCTCACCAACTTGGGCATAAACCCTTACGTCACAAGATGGATCGCAAACTGGCTCTCAGTCAGATCCCACAAAGTAAGAGTAGTGGGATCTATGTCCGAATCCAGAACAGTAATGAGCGGTGTGCCTCTGGGCTCTGTCCTGGGGCCCCTCCTGTTTGGCATATACTTCTCAGAAGTACAGGCAAGCACTGAAGGGCTGTGGCTGACCAAGTTTGCAGACGACTGCAAACTGGGTGCTATAATAGAGTCTCTGGCCAACATGGATATCCTCCAGAAGGGCCTTAATGAGACTGATGCATGGTGTCAAAGCCATGGTCTCAAGCTAAATGCTAAAAAATGCATAGTAATCCCCTTTGGAAAAAACAGAGTACCCGCAAACTACCACATAGGTGGTAACCCCCTGAAATCTGAAGAAGTAATAAGGGATCTAGGGACCCAAGTAGATAGCCAGCTTTCCTTTGATAACCATGTTGCCAAGGTAGTTAGAAAATCCTTCTATGTGACCCATCTGATCAGGAAAGGGTGCACATCAAGATCTAAGGATGTAGTGGTGCCCCTCTACTCTTCCCTCATCAGACCCATTATTGAGTACAATGCACCAATTGGAATGTACTTGGCTAGGCATCTCCAGCAGCTGGAGAGACCACAGAGGTACCTCACTAAGAGGATTACTGGCATCAAACAGTTCCCCTATGCAGCACGATTGAAAAAACTAAGGCTTTTCTCTGTTGCATACTGCGTTCTCAGAGGCGAGCCATGTCCAACCCAGAACTGATGAACATGCTCCATCTTAGCAAAACCAAATCTACTCAAGCTACAAGCTCTAGGGATATAAACCTCAGTGCAACAATGAATAGAACATGCTGGAGGGATAGATTCCCTTCGCAAAGAATTCCCTTGCTATGGAATAAGGTCCCGATCTACATAAGACAGAGCCCCTCACTATCACTCTTCAAGAGGAACCTTGACGAGTGGATGGGTAACAGAAAGTTCACACCAGGGATCATACCAACAGCTCTACTAGATAGGGGCCAAGGGTACTAGCTACTAGATCAAGGGCCTAGGGAACTAACCAAAGGGGCGGTGAATACCACACAATGTGGCTGGGCTAATATATGCCTTCGGGCAGATATCCCTGTACCTACCTATGAGCCTATGAACCTATATATCTATATATATATATATATATATATATATATATATATATATATATATATATACATATATATATATATATATATATATATATATATATATATATATATATATATATATATATATATATATATATATATATATATACATACACACATGTAACTACACATACACACGCAGAGATATGTATAGTAAGATACATATGTTGAAGGTGCACACAATATGGAACAGCCACTATGCTTACAGTTACCACCTTAACAACTGGACACTGTATGAGCCACCCATATAAATGACAATCGTTGCCTGCAACATATACCCACAGAGAGGTCAAAGGATATAACATCACACATAAATCGGAAAGCTTTATTTGTGTACAATTACAGTTGTATATGCTATGTCATATAGCTGTTTAGACACTGACATCCATATAAACAGAGTAATGGAACTGTGAAACAGTTATACTAATACAGTCTGCAAAGGTTTACAAATGTTGCTGTCCAGGCCGAGGCCTTCTTGTAGTACAATAATAAAGAAAGACTGGGCCATAGGATACCAAACAATCAACAGTAAGTAATGCAGATGTATAGTTCAGCAGCCTCTATCTACACTCTGTACACAATCCCTAGGGGGGCAAAGACCTCAATTGACACAATGGGATGCAACTGTTACATAGCAAGAAATAACTGACACCATCAGAAGCACACTGACAAACAGAACAGTCTGTATGGTAGGAGGCAGTAGGCCTGCATTTACCCAATTAATGCAATTAATTTTATTTTAGGTGAATTGTATGGTAATGTACATCCAGATACCTCCAGATACCTCAAGGAAGCTTACCCCTGATACCCCACATGTTGTAACAGCCTAGGTTAGTTATGGTGCATCCCCCCCAGACTGAATAATACAGGGTCATATGCCACTGCTACATACACTGGCCTCTGGAGTGCATAAGGGCATGCATATATTGTGTAGGTGAAGCCCACACATATATTGCCCCAACCCCACCATATGTGTGGGGGATACAACAGCAGTGGACCGATGGCAGGAATGGCAGCATGACATACTCACAGCCCACTACAGAACAACCCCTGACAGCATGTCATATGTGCAAAGCCTGGTATGTAGGTGGAGGACAGAGGCTAGAACACAGGCACATATGTGGAAAACTGTTGTCATACAGTAAGCACGTTGCTGGTGTTACAAGATAGTCTGCAACATACCTTTAGTAAGAGATTTGAAGTTAGAAACATAGATGGATGTAGCCATGTACTGATAGCACTCAACACACACACTGTCTGTGAAATATCTGACACAAGACCTGTGTGGTGGACAGACAAAACATAATAGGCACACCTCTGGCCATCAAGAGGATAGGCCCACAGTTGTGAGCTATGCAGACACACTATACAAAGCCGGTGCTATACAAAGCATACAACTACTTACGCTCTGTCTGTAGTTCTGGAACCTTCTACAAACATGTAGCTGGCCTGAGTGTGCAGGTTATCCTGTAAGAGGTATTGCTACCTGCTGTCTGTAACACTGATGCCCACACACAGGAAGGATGCCCATCACACATGAAAGGTAAAGAGATCATGCCCACATTATGTAGGTATTTATCGTAGGTGATTGCCATAACAGTGATAATTGGAAGTACTACACAGCAAGCTGCATACAGGTAGCAAGTGGAGGACACTGACTGGTGCATAGTCCATTACTTGATCATGTGCATCACCTACAAAAGCCATGTTGCAATCTATTCAAAGCAGCTCAATCAATTTACTGGAGAAAGACGAAGTGAGAGAGAGAGAGAGAGAGAGAGAGAAAGAAAAAACAAACAAAAAAAACCCTAAGGCATAGGCAAAGCAAAAGCCAAAGGAAAAGAAAAACTAGTATAACATCCAGCAAACCATCCAGAACAGACATCATTCCTACAACAGGTATGTGAAGTATATATGCATGTAATTGAAAGTAGTACCTGGTCCATAATAATGGGATAGATGATGTGGAATGATTTATGTGTGCCATCAGGTGTTGTAATGATGTTCAACTGAACAACTGATATGGACAACAGTGTATGTCCCTGTGGGTAGTGGGCCATAGCCATCACCTGTGTAGATTGGCACTGACTGACAAGATGTAAACCACATGCTTGTTGTGTAATGAGAAGAATGTATATTACATGGCCAATAGCTGGTGGTAGAAGTAATGCCATTATGATGGACATGTGGGACCCACAGCCCACCCCTTGCAGAATACTCAGGTTAATCTGTAATGTAGCATGCAGGAATGCCATAGGTGTGTAATAGGCTTACCTGCAATGTGGTCCTACATACACCCCCTTAATGTCAGTCTGTGTCCATATGTGGCACCTGTCTGTGCAGCTGTGCAGGAAGGTGTTGCAAGATTTTGGACCTGATGTCTGAATGTACCCCACATATAGGTATGCATATGTGTATAATATATAAAGATATGTATATCTATATATATATATATATATATATATATATATATATATATATATATATATATATATCAACATGTATGTCCAAAAACATACAGATACCCATGTATAGACATATATATATGAGCACAGATATACATCACATATATCTACACATATATAAGTATATACCTATATGTACATGTCTACATATATACAAACACACACACAAGCATATATGTATGTAAATACATGTCCCCTATATTACTACCACAGTGATGCATGTTATGTGTGAGGCAACAGCACACATAGCAATACACACAGATATCTACAGCTGGCAGTGTGTGCAACATGGACAGGTATGTCACATGTTAATCTCTTGTTGGGACCGCATTGCCCTCATCTGGAAAGTATGGAATGGGGATACGGGGAAGTATGGCAGGTATAGTTGTGGAGGTGGTCAGGGTTGGTAGATATAAAGGACAGTCTACAGGGGTGGTATGTGACACATGTGGTGGGTAAACACCCTGGATGGTGTGTGTGGATGTAGATGGTATGGGCACAATGGGAACAAGCCTCTCATCCACTGCAACTCACAACAGCAGTCCATATCCTGAAGGTGCCTGGCCTGGAGGCTGAGCAGGAGGAGCATGTCGGTCCTGTAAAGGTGTACTGGGTGCCTCAGAGTGATGTAGCACATCCCACATGTGTCTATGGAGCCCGTTATTGAACAGACCCTGGACCTGATCTCAGGGGACAGGAATATGTCTGTGTGTGCCCCCGGGGGGGTGGCAACATCCCCTGGGTTTGTTCTTCCTGATGGTATTGCTGGACCAGTACATGAGGAGTCCTCAGGTTGGGACACACATGTGATGTGGCCATGTAACATGGGCAGATGGGTTTGGATAGGTGGCTCTGCAGGCCAATAGTACATATACTTGTTATTGTGTCACTGTTATAGAACATATGTTAGTAGTAATAGTCTACACAATACCAGAACATGTTCAACACCATGCATAGATATCCACAACAACACAGAATGTCAGATGTGCAGCAATCACAAAGCAGCCCTACCACAGGCATATATGGAACCATAGTGGCCCTGACAATGGCATGCAGGTGAATAGTCTGTAACAGGCCAGCAATGATAGTGTCCACACAGGGAACATGGCTACATTCACTTAGCAGAAAGTGTGGTACAATACAATATCTTTCCCACTGGTATGTAAGCTGTAGCCATACCTAATGAGTTGTGTGTACAGTTTGTTGTAGCTGATATGATGGGGGGGGGGGTGACAGAGATGTGTATTACGAACTGTGGTAACCTTGCTGTATAGGTTGCTCGGACCTGTTTCCATCTTTATGTCTTTCAGCCAAGATGTCACATGCACATTTGCCTACTTATTCATAGGTTCATAGATTCATACTAGGCTATCTGCCCTAGGGCATTTACAAGCCTAGCCAGAGTGTGTTTGGCTTTCAGCACCCATTTTAAATGAATTTTGCTAAGCCCATTTTCGAGGTTAGTATACTGTGCCTCTGCCTAACAGTGACACAGAAGTGATACCCTGAATAAATCTACGATCTCCCATCCACTCATCAAGATTCCTCTTGAAGAGAGTCAATGAGGGACTCTGCCTAACCTGGACTGGGATTTTATTCCAAAGTGAAGGGAGCCTCTGGGTTATGAATCTGTCCCTCCAGCATGTCCTATTTATTTCAGTGCTGAGGTTCAAGTCTCTCGCGCCAGCTCGATGGGATTTGGATTTTCTGAGGTGCAGCATGTCCATTAATTCCGGGTTGGACATGGCTTTATACGTCAGGCACAGATAGCCTCTGAGCAGGGGTTATGCCACTGAGTAGAGCTGGAGTTTCTTTAACCGAGCAGCATATGGCATCTGTTTGAGCCCTTTGAGCCTCTTGGTGAGGTACTTTTGGGGTCTTTCCAGTTGCTGCAGGTGTCTGGTAAGGTACATCCCAAAAGGGGCATTGTACTCAATTATGGGCCTGATGAGGGATGAGTAAAGAGGCACGATGACCTCCCATGATCTAGATGTGAATCCCTTCATGATTAGGTGGGCTATATAAAATGTTTTTCTAACCACTTTGGCCACGTGGTTGTCGAATGAGAGATTGCTATCAACTTGGGTCCCCAGGTCCCTAATTACTTCTTCCGATTTTGCCAATGGATTACCATCTATGTGGTAATTTGTGGGCACTTTGTTTTTGCCGAAGGGGATGACTATACACTTTTTGGCATTTAGCTTGAGGCCATGGTTCTGGCACCAGTTGTCCATTTCTATGAGGCCCTTCTGTAGGATGCTTGTGTTGGCTGGAGAGTCGATTATGGCACCCAGTTTGCAGTCATCTGCGAACTTGGTCAGCCACAGTCCTTCCGTGTTGGCCTGTACCTCCAAGAAATATATACCGAACAACAGAGGTCCCAGGACTGAGCCCGGTGGGATGCCACTTGTAACTGGTTTGGAGTCTGGCATGGCTCCAGCAATTCTAACCATGTGGGTTCTGTCCTTGAGCCAGTTTGCAACCCATCTAGTGACATAGGGGTTTATATTTAAGCTGGTGAGTGCTGTATGACAGGGCTGCATATGACCAGCAGGAGTGGACCGCCCTGTGGAACGACCTATTCCACAGGGTCAATGATGTTGGACTGCACACCTGCAGTTATGAGCAGGTTCAGCATCATTGTACTGACGTGCTTCGCAATGCCCATTGGCATGCTGCTGCCGTCCAGGGAATTACCTCACCACAGGGGGGACCATACCATCCATCCCCCCCCGACACATGTGGAGGAGCTTCTGGCCAGCCTCGTGGTACCTGCCCATCCGGCCAGCCACCAACTGCCAGACACATTTGTGGAGGTGGGTGTCACCCACACAATGGTGAGGAGCATGCAGGTAAGGACACAGGGCACATCAATAGACAACTGTTGCGTATACATCCGCATCGGTACAGGTAGATCATGCATATCTGACATGTCATAGATATATTGTGTTGGTGCATAGTAGTGATAAACAGATGTCCAGATGTGGTAGTATTGCGGAAATGAAGAGTTGATGTATTGTAATACTGCACCTACCCTGTAGCACTGCCACAGGTGTGGCCACTGACATTGCATCTCTCACCCACGTATGTAGGTCCCTTCGGGATACCACCAAGGCAGCAGCCTGTAGCTGGTGAGTATGATTTATGTAGATGCTTGCCAACACACCGGGCATGTAATGCCGATGGCATATTCCATGCACACATCTAGCACACCCACCCAGAATGCATGCTGTACATGTGCGCATATTGTTGCTGTGAAATGCACGGCATCACAGGGGTGACCATGATGGGGTATTGGAAGGGTATGTCTGACACCTGCATGATAACTAACATCCTGTCATTGCAGAATGTGTCCAGAGGGAGTAACATAATGGTGGGAGACATGGCCTACAGTAGGGACATGTTTGGAACAACACCCTATACAGTGCAACACCAGTGTATATACCTGTAGGACAATGGCAACTGCTGCAGAGATACACTATGGCATATAGCATTACAGTAGTCCACATTATCAGCTGGGACTAGGCTGTAACATGTGGTGTTCAGTGTATGGGACACTGCAAAGTGACATACATATGTAGGGCTTACTTGTCATGCATTTGCAAAAAGGCTGAAGGAGAGGGGGTGTCAGCATGACACACCAGTGCACTGCAGCAGGGATCCTAAGGTTGCTATGAATGACAGTATCCGCACATAGTCAGGTTCAGGACCTGCTGCAGATGTAACCCTACCCCCACAGCAATAGTGATGGCAGTGTGTGAACACCAAGGGATGTGCACACGAATAGACTTTGCAATCATGCAGAGCAGGGGGACATGTGTAGGGCAGACTGAACATACACTGGCAATTGGAGATGGCCCATGCTGGTATACCCCCACCAGGAGTAGTGACTGCTATAGTACACACAAGAGGTGCGATAAACCGTCATGATAAGGGTGTGCACACATATGTCCATACTGTGTGTATGCATTGCAGTCAGCAGCCACACACCTACCACAATCCATAGACACTGCATGTGAAGTACAGGACATATGTCACATATTGAGCTCATGTACTGCTAAGATATGCCGTGATGTGGTCCCATGGCAGATCAAGGATGGGTGAGTCAAATCAATAAAGGTGTGTACACCCCCCATAGCCACGGTATGCGCTGATGGTTGTCAGTGTAAGAGTATTGGATTGGTCATACATGGTCCGCTGATGTTGAGAGCTGTGCATCAGACATCAGGCATTCACAAATGGCATCTGTCCACATATCATACCAGGTATGTATTGCTGGAAAATACAGGGGCTGTGAACATTAAAGCTGACATAACAGACACAGTAGTACACATTCAGCAATGGGCCATACACCTGTGAGTTGTGGTGCACAGTACATGATAGGGTGCAGAACAGGTGCACAGAAATACTGTGTTCATGGGCGCAATGGTATCCAGGGGAAGGGGCTTTACCTAGTGACACAGCACATGCATCACACACATGTATACTGTTGCCAGCATGGATTAACTATAGCTGCACTGCATGCTGTCGGGTACCATATGCTATGCATGTTGACAAAGGGGTAATAGGAGGACTGTGTGTACTTTCATTGTGCAACCTCATCTGTATGTGTGTGTGCGTCCTGTTGGGTAGTCAGTGTGTCTGTAGGGTTACTCTGGTGAAGTGGAGGGAGGTTGATGCATGTAGGATGCTGGTGTGCATGTGTGTGTGCTTGTGTGGCTGGCCATGTATGCACATGTGTGATTGTGGGGTGTTCATACAGCAGGATCATGCAGTACATGCACATGGACTGCCACATTACACACCAGGAATACCTGTAATGTGTGTAATCACAGGACAGCTGATAGTATAATATGGTCTGTAGTATGGAACAGTCATCCAGATGGAAGGTAGGCACCAGGTACAACCTTAATATTGCATTCAGCAGAGAGGTCACCTACAACTCACATATGCAGCACTATATATGCATTGGGGAAGTACTAGTCAACACCAGGGAGTGTATCCAAATATTACAGTTGTCACATGATTGGCTGAAGGAGCAGCATATCTGGCATGTACTGAGCATTACATACAAATGGCACACCAGTGCGTGATATTATGAATAGAACATAGTAGCCCACACATATAGGGGCCATGCTCATGATGTTCGGACATACAGAGGGTGCATACTGAATGACAGCAGTAAGGCCATGTAAAACCACTACACACAGGTCAGGCAGGTAAAGTAGCAACAGGCCTTGTGTTGTGACTGCTTGTGTAGGCATTTACAGGACTGATATGTTAATGAGTAGTATCAATGTGTGTATGTTAACAAGTGTGATGCAGGATGGGGTACCACATGGACATATACATGGGACTGTCTGTAAAGCCGTGGACAGGTAGGTATTATGGAGGTGTGTGTGTGTGTGTGTGTGTGTGTGTGTGTGTGTGTGTGTGTGTGTGTGTGTGTGTGTGTGTGTGTGTGTTTGTGTATACTGTTAGGCAATGCTGTACAGGTTTTAAAGTGCATTTATTATTTTCCTCCACAGGTGGCAAGGTGGATCAGGCTCCCTCCTGCATGCGATCTGATGTCGGTGTCCATACAGACACGGAAGATGATGATAGTACAATTGAGGCACTGGTGGGGTTGTCAGGGCCAACACTGTGCCAAATTTGACATCCCCCTTTTAGCCACCCCAACCCTGCATACAGTTTCAGTGCCTATATACACCCCATCACCATGGGCCATAGCAGAGGGACAGCTGGCATTCGGTGGCAATGCACAGGAAAGTGTGGTATCCATGCCTACTGTATCCAGTCGCAGCAGGCATAGCCAGATGTCTGGCAGGGCACCACATAGGTAGATGTCTCAGGATGCTCATGGTAGAGCTGCTGGGCATCATGCTGCTGGCAGAAGTGACATAGCTGGTACCAGCAGGTGCATGTTTCAGGCTGTCATATGTCATGGCAGCACAGGCACATATAGAACATTACCACAGGCAGGGCCTGAGGCTGCAGAGGGCTGATCTCACATCTGAAAATGACAATGCCCGTAAACTGGCTAGTGCCATCTGTGGATTAAATGAGTTCATGGACAGACTGTCTGGTGAGATGATGGCTCTCATCAACCATGGTCTGTCCATGCTTGAATGTGTGGTGGGAGTGCAGCGATGGCCATGTGGATGTAGGCCAGCAACACCAACAACTAGTAGTCAAGGTGGATGTGCTAGGACACCAAGGGGCTTCTGTAGTGGCAGTACCAGCCCCGGCACTGTGGGGGGTGCTGTTCACACCACACCACAGCAGGCCACAAGAACATGGTCCTGGCCAGTCCAGGGAGGGACCTTGTATCAGCGGACATTTGTCGTTATCAGGTGAGCGTACACTTCAAGGCCTGTACCTGGACATGCCCATGGATCCTCTGGCAGGCACAGTCTATGTGTCCATGGCTGGAGACAGTGAACTGCACACCCTGACAGGTATGGTCTGCAGCTGTCCATAAAAACCTGTGTAGGGCAGCCACATGGCAGAACTGTGTGCATGCATACCCACACACTATGCAAACACACCTAGGGCAACCCCATACCTACACACACCACATCACCACACCCAGCTCACCACAGTACACCCCTCACCCACACACATGGTGTCAAATGTATGAACCACCCTCGGCCTCTGGCAAACCAACATCACATCCTGTGCATATGATGATACCTGTGCCACATCCCTGTCATCCATACTATCAATGCAGGGACAGGCTGATATGGTTCGGTGACTGTAGTACAGTGTACCACAATACTGCAGTGTAACATGTTGTAAGGAGTAAAGTGTAATGCATATATGACAGGTAGTGTAGCCATCCAGCAATGGTGCCTTATAGCTGTTTGTAACTCTGGTTGGTTGTGGCCTCTATAATGTTATCCTTTTGTGTTGTAGGTGTACATGTGTCAGCATAAGGATGCCCTGTGCATATGATGACACCTGTGCCACATCCCTGTCATCCATACCATCAATGCAGGGACAGGCTAATATGGTTCTGATGCACACGGTGACTGTACTACAGTGTACCACAGTACAGCAGTGTAACATGTTGTAAGTAGTAAAGTGTAATGCATAAATGGTAGGTAGTGTAGCCATCAGCAATGATGCATTATAGCTGTTAGTAACACTGGTTGACACTGGTCCCTATAATGTTATCCATTTGTGTTGTAGGTGTACATGTGTCAGCATGAGGATGGTCTGCAGTTATATTCCGCAATGGGGTATGGCACTGTGGTGACACCATGGCTGTGACATATCTGGGGTACAGTTGAACATATGTCACAGGTTACTAAAACAGTTATTGCCTGTGCCGCATGGACAGGTGAACCACTGAGGTGTGTATACCCTGCAACCTGATGTAGACCCATCCACATACATGCACACTGTTACTTGGCAACACTGGGACTAGACCCCTACCTAGCTATGTAGTGATACTGAAGTGGGTGGCTTACATTGCACACACCACACAGCGTTTAGGGTGAGGTGTGTCCCAGGTTACATGTTATGTGCAGAACATCCCCAGACATGTACAGTATGTTAATGGCAGATATAATGGATGTATATGGACAATACAAAGTGTGACATACCATCATATACACATTAATAGACACATAACAGCCAGACACACATCCGAGATACCAGGGTTTATCGCTGCTAACTAACTTGACCATGTGTCCAATGTGTTACAGGTAGACGACACACAGCACATGCATAACTGGCTTGGATTGTGGTATCGGTTACCTGTATGGTTGATAGTGACAGTGGTAATCATAATGTGGTACATGAGACATATATCAGGTGCACTTTGGTGTAATGACAGTGTACACAGCACCCACATCCCCAGTGGATATTGTACTCCCTGAAACCCAGGAAGACACTCTGCCATACCAACCATCACACATTGGCCGTGACTGCGATACAACCCATAGTATATCCCAACAGTGGTACTACAGGGATATGCATCTAATGCGCATGCCACACACGTAGTAGGGTGTTGCATTGTCATGCCTCACCTATGGACAGCAACAACACTAACTCTACTACTGTGTGGCAATGGGTATTCTAATAGGAGTATGTGGCCTTGGAATGCTGTACCCTACAGATATACAGACATGCACAACTACACACACATGCCAGAACACAATGGATATCCCACACCAATCAACCCCTTTGTAAAACACTGTTTTGCTGGTACTGCAAGGCTCATGTAGCCAGTATGGGCGAGTTTAACAGGGTACATGTAATGTCCCATACAGCAGCAGCCACAACTGACTATGGCAATGGGTATTGTGTTGGTTGTGAAGGTCATATTGGAATTCCCAAGTACAGGTGTGCTAACTCACAGACACTGCTATACCCAGTCATGCACATGTACACTTGTGTCAGTACAGGGGTGCATCACTGCAGGTGGTCATAGCTGTGTACCTAGCTATTGTCCAAGGGAGATGGGATGTGTAGGGGTTGTGTGTACAGTGGTATCCTGCCATCTGCCAAGTGGCAGCAGGCAATCTATCAACAGACACTACTGTGGTGACCCTCAGGGTAAGAATGACATGCATCATCCAATCCTCCAGGTGCCTCCTGCACATGGCCACTGAGGTGATCAATTTGACATGTATGCAACATGCATTACAACACATGGTTAGTGTCTGTGATTGAGACCTTTACCCAAGCATGTTCTGTTGACTGTGGTAGTGTAGGGGAGGTCCCCGTGGCATGTGATGCATACAGGGTGACATCTCCTATATGTACCAGTTCTTACACATCTGGGCAGACATGTAAGTGTCAATCAAGCTTAGGTTGCCTGTACATACCCCAGCTGGATACCAGCCATCTGCACATCTGTACAGGGACTGACAGACATCAGCTTGGCAATTAGCTATGCAGTAGCATGAGTGTATTGACAGATAGACGTCTGACAACAATATGTATTCCATAACTACGTTGGAAGCCCTCACTAACATGTGCTGTACAGACAGTAGTCTACAGTTACATTCCACATGACAGATCTTTACCCTGTAATGGGTATATACTGTGACACAGCACACACACCAGGGATACAACAGGGAGGGCTCAGTGTCCAGCTATGCCCACAGGTGTGCCTGTTGTCAGTACTACATTTAGCACTCTGCTCTTGCATGATTTAGCACTGTCAACAGTAGTACTGCCGTGATACACTACATGCCAATGTGACAGCATGTACCCTGGGCTACTACACCTGTATGTAACACATTAACATGGATAACAGTGCTGTACAGGCCTCATATATGTCTGTATCCCACACATGACACTCACACTCCTTGCTACTGTAATGACAGCACATAGGCGCATGTATTGTACATGGCATTACATACACTTATTACAGCTTATCAGACTGGGTGGTGTGACCTGGTTACCAGGGCTAACCCATGCTTAGTAAGTATCAACATTGCTGTAATATGACAGCTGAGCCAATTTGCTCACTTGTAAGTGAAACTTACACTGTGTAAGTGACCGTACATTTACCCATAGCTCAGCACTGCTTAGCTTCGAGCAAACTCACGCAAATGTGCTTAAAGCTGCTCAAAACTACCTTAACCACTTTATATCTGACAGCCCTTGTTCTGCCCAGCAACAAAATGAACAGCCTTTGCCATTCTTGAACCCAAGGACCCTGTATACTGAAGTCACAGCACTTAACAACTACGCCATGACCACTGTGCAGACAGCTGATGTTTTACCAATATAGCTGTCAATACACATATTGAGTAGTATTGAACTATTGCCTTTAGTTCCTAAATTGTGAAGTCTCTGTTATTAATATGACTGTTGCATAACATAATGTACACATAGCACATACATATGGCGAGATACATCTGGAAGGGTATACATGACCGTGAGGTTTACTCATGACAGGAATATGGTTGTATACATATAATAGGTCTATATATGTCTACATGTACATACACATGTATGCCGATACATATGTCTGTATACACATCTGTATAGTGCAACATATATATGACCATGTGTACATCTCTTCATATGTACACACATATACATATATATATATATATAGATATATATATATATATATATAGATAGATAGATATACGTATATGCATATATAGATATATGGATATATAGCTATATATGTATGCACATCCTATGTGTACAGATATGCCTAGCTGTGTTGGTATATATGTAGATATCTATAACTATATGTGCATACATATCTATTCTGATATACCTACTACTGTCAATATATATATATATATATATATATATATATATATATATATATATATATATATATATATTTATATGCAGATATCCATACGTATATGTGCATATGTATCTCTATTTGTATATGTGTAGACATATATTGCTCTGTATATGTAGAGATCTGAGTGTTTACATGTATATCTATGTACATATACATATCCATCTATGTATGTCGATATGTATATGTATATATATCTATATAGATACCTGGAGAATTATATGTACATATATGCTCACCATATGTCCTGAACATGGAGTGGAGCCCTACCTCAGCCCCTATAGTCCCAACTTCGTAGTGCAAGGGGATGCCAGGTATGTATTGCAGGTATATTTGTAGACTATTGCTACTGTAATAGGGATTGTCTTCACAGACATGGTGCGTGTGGGAGGTCACATTTGCTTTTAGCACGTGCGCCATTGGCTACTGACAGATATCCTAAGGACATCATAGTAAAGTACCACTGCTAGCACAGTAATGCTCCTGTGGACTACAGCAGAGATATTGCCCAATATATGTGGACAGTCTGACACACTCTGGACAGTTCAGAGGTATACAAATCACCCCTTAGTGCAAGACATGTGGACCAAGCCCGATGATGTGGATGTTAACAGCCATGTAGACGGGCATAACACATACCTACTGGTATACATTTGCCCCCATAGGTTATGCATTCACACACCCCTGTCTGTCCTGACACATAATAACCACTGGTACAGAGGTGCCATGGCCACATACTACCCACTAGTTATTGACATACATCTGTACTGCATCCCACTGCTTTGTGTGACATACATGACTGTTATGGTGGCTCACAAGCAGTACATCTGGCAAGTATCTGGACATGACATCTCACTGGGTAAGTACACTAAGCTGCTAGGCATGTAACAAAGCACTGTGCAGGCTACAGACATACTGGCTCAACACTGGCCAACATTTCCTATGGGGGAATACACATTTACCTGCATATATAGCAAGCTCTACCTGCATGTCACAGCATAGAGTAACAGACACCTGTGTGAAAGTGCATAACCATAACCAATGTGAACACAGCCACATATGGTAAGCTACAGTATTATTACAGTTTATGGACTATCTGTTCATCACCATCCTCATATGTGCCACTCACACACTAACTCTACATATACTGGCTCACTACACAGTGTGGTCTGATACCTGTCTGTGGTATGGAACATGTGTATGTTTGGCCGTACAAACATGTAAGCCTATAGGGTAACATACAGTAGAGCAGCATGTGACATCAGATAGACCAGGACCAAGAATAATGACATCTATCACAGTCTGTACACAGGCCAAGGAACATATTTACAATACACACAGTGTCGACAATCACCATAAGTACACAGACCTCAGTACTGTACACACAACCACAGAATGACCAGGTTATGTCATCAAATATAACCCCTACTATACATAACATGTGTAGCAGTCTGATATCTCACTGACTTGTTATCACATATGATGTCACTAAATATGGCCTACAGCACATATGCACCTCTTACTACATGACATATGTACAAAGGGTGACAGAGTTGTGGCTGGAGGCACAAGCACAGGACCAATATCAACATGTTGTTGTGATAACCTCATACATTTACTGTTTTAACAGGTTTTGTTGCAACATATGTCCTATGAGGGATATGAAGTCAATAACTCTCATGGTTGTCACCATCTACAGACTGCAATCCTCACACTACCTTCTGCAGTTCACAGATAGGTGCTCTGTGGGTAACACATGAAACAAAAGGCACCACACACTGCCCAGTCTGCAGATGACCCTACAGATTGGGGTTTCCTCATAAACATAGCACTGAAATAACAGGTATTAAAACATATACAGCAGCCATATCCACACACATCCTGTTAAACCAAAATTACTCCAAATGCAGTATAGCAGCACTTACAGTCTGTAGTCAGGTCAGGCACATCCCCCTCCTATGTGTTGGCCTGTTTCCACAGTGTATGTTGTTAGAGGTAAATCCCCACTCCATCTGTGATGCTGTTTGCCAAACAACAGATTGAGTTCCTACTCACAGTGAATGAAAAGGCCCAACACCAACATGATGTTCCTATATATTGGAGTGTGTTACCATGCAATTGGCTATGAGAATGTTACCACAGCTGTTCCACATGCAATCAGCTAGAGGAGGGCTGCAATTCATGCACAGGCCATCAGCTGATCATGAGCATCACTTAAAATACACATGTTACTGCCTAAGCAAAGCAGGTGTAAGTCTCCACATCCAACAGAGAGGGTGTGAGAGAGACAGACAGAGGCAAAGATAAGTCAGGGAGTGGTGGGAGAGTAAAACATAAGCATGTTTGTGTCACACACCTACCAGTACAGGGTATCAAACCCCTGATAACTATGTCATGCTATCACATCTCTATGCAGTTATTAGATGCGTCACATAGGTTACATGTTGAGGAGCCCTCCAAACTTATATGTGAGGGTGAGTGACATCTGCAACAGTAATATGGTAGCTATATAGTATGTGTAGTACACGTGGCTGTCCCCATGAACAAGTGTCAGTGACAAAACAGCCACACTCTCACAGGAACACACACACATTGACACACTTGTCAGGGCCAGGAATACAACCCATC